>NW_005841883.1:70170-70663 GCF_000455745.1 Alligator sinensis | reverse complement strand
CTCACCAATTCCCTTCTGTGCCCCCGTGATGAACTTATAGGCAGCCACAAGGTCGCCTCTCAACCTTCTCTTGCGGAGGCTGAATAGATCCAGTTTCTCTAGTCTCTCCTTGTAGGGCTTGGTCTGAAGGCCCTTAACCATACGAGTGGCCCTTCTCTGAACCCTCTCCAGGTTATGCGCATCCCTCTTGAAGTGCGGCGCCCAGAATTGCACGCAGTACTCCAACTGCGGTCTGACCAGCGCCCGATAGAGGGGAAGTATCACCTCCTTGGACCTATTCGTCATGCATCTGCTGATGCACGATAAAGTGCCATTGGCTTTTTTGATGGCTTCGTCACACTGCCGACTCATGTTCATCTTGGAGTCCACTAGGACTCCAAGATCCCTTTCCACTTCCGTGCCACCCAGCAGGTCATTCCCTAGGCTGTAGGTGTGCTGGACATTTTTCCTCCCCAGGTGCAGCACTTTGCATTTCTCCTTGTTGAACCGCATT
>NW_005841883.1:64416-67641 GCF_000455745.1 Alligator sinensis | reverse complement strand
GTGGGCTTGATCCTGGCCTGGATTACCTCCGTCACATCCCGAATCTTTGCTCCAGGGAGGCAGCATACCTCTCGTGCTGAGGGGTCCTGGCGACAGATGGGCCCCTCCATACCTCTCAGGATGGAGTCGCCTATGACGAGCACTCGTCGCCTCCTCCTCTGGGTCCTCTTGGATCTCTTGACCTGTTCGGAGTGTGAAGAATGTGGTGTTTCTTCCTGCCCAAGGGTTTCCTCCTCCCCTTCCATCTCCTGCAGGGTCGCCAGGGCCTCGTACCTGTTCTCCAGTCGGACTGGAGAAGCTGGTACCGATTCTCTGCGAGCTGCTCCGGTCCTGGCTGTGACCGTCTGCCACTCTGCTGTGGAGGGCATTCCCCGGGCTGCTTCTTCAACCTGGGGAATGCCCTCCACATTCCCCGGGCTGAAGAATTAGGGTGTAGCTTTGCACCCAGTTTCCTGCAGCCCTGCAATGGGCCCCTGCCATCACTGTAGGGAGCTTCCGTCTCCCCCTAGGTGCTAGCTCAGGGGCTGGCAGGGAGCACGGCCAGGAGACAGGGGGTGGGGTTTGCCTGCTGCTGGGGCAGGATCAACAGCAGGGAGCTCCTGGCCCTGGCTCCCCAATCAGGGGGATGGGGCTTGGAAAGAGATGCAGGTAATGGGCAGGTCCCAGCCTGCTGCCCCAATGCGCTGGTGGGGCAGCTTGCTCACTGCTAGCTGCCCCACCAGCAGTTTGGGGCAGGGGGCTGGGACCTACCCCACCCTTCAGCTCTTTCCAAGCCCCATGCCTCGCTCCCCGAATTGGGGCATGGGGCTGGGACATGTCCCTGACTGGGATGGTTCCTAGCCAGCATAGAGCAGTCTGCATGTGCAGCCCAGAGCTGGCTGGGGACTGCCCCCAGGACATTCCCCGGCTGCCTCCAGGCTGCATGTGCTTCCCTGCTATGGACACTGTTACTAATCCCAAGTAAATTTGCTACTTGCATTTTCAGGTAGCAAATTTACTCAGGAGTAAGGAGGTTTACTGAGAAGTAAGCATGTGCACCTGTAGAAGCACATAGTTACTTCACAGTAAACTGCTAATGAGAAGTTAAGCATCTCATGTAGACTCAGTCTATAAGGATCTCAATAAGCAGAATGTTATCACCCAGACTGGAGTTTGAATAGAGCTAATACCTTTTAAGAAAAACTGCTATGGGGTTCATTGGTGAGTGCGAATGGGAACGATGTTTAGGGCCCCCTTGTCCTTAATGTACAGAAACACAAGACAACATGGTTACTAGCCTGCAGTTTACAATGTGAAGTCCCAACTATGCACAGAATTATGCACCTGCTTCCCTTTATGTACATTAAGTGAGTCTTTTGACTTCAATGAGACCACTTGATTTCAATAGGCAACAAGAATGGCAGGAGAACAATGGTAAGTCATTGCAAACTTATATGGACTAGATATTGCACAGCTTCCAAGCTTCAAATAATTTGAAAGGTGTTTTCTTTTCATAAATAAATATCTAGCTGCACTTACTGAGAACAGCTGTTATTGGTGGGTTGATATATTTATAACTCCAGACTTACATTTAATTTTAAAGGTAGCACATCCAACAAAACTACTAAAAATTATAGATTTATTTTCCTACAGCGTCTACTATCCAAGCCCATGCCTTGTCTGACCCTAAGCTGTTTAGCCAGGGAGATATGATGCTATTATATGGCCAGTTTAGCTTCAAAACTTTTTGTTCAAAATGGAGCATAACTCCCATTGACTTCAATTATAGTCAGGTTTCACCCTTGACACTTTTATGAAATACTGGTTAAAAATGCCATGACATTTTAAACTGATTATTTTGTAGTATGTTTCTGAGCACTCTCATATAGGCATGTCACATTAATTGGTTCTTATTCAGCCATGTGCTTCCAGTTTTCTAAATCAAAAAGAGTATAAAACTAGAGGTGTCAGACACCCTCTTAACATCTTAAACTTTATTAGCAAAGTTAGAGGCACTCACTTCTAAACTTCCACGGTGCTAGGACTCTGTTGCTTTTGATAAACTTGACTGAAAGGTTCATTTCCTGATTTGTGTTCTAGTTCTAAAGACACTTGTTTATCTTTGGTTGTTTAAAGTACATTTTATTTCAAAGGGTAAGATGATGATTGGTCTTACATGATTGCTTAGTTTCTGCAAACTGTAGTAGGGTGCCAAAATTTAACTGATTGGGATCGTTATTTAGCAGGGCTACCTTTATATGATATGGTGCATCTCTTGCTCCCAAACAACTGAAATATGCTTATACTTATTAAGAATATTCAAACTCTAATTTAAAAAAAGTCTAAATTGTAAAGATTTTTAAAATATTTCTCTCTTTTTTAAATTAAGCTAGGTGTTAAAACGTCTCTCAGTCATTACAAAACACCTATCAGTTGTACAAAAGGAAATAGTGTCTTTACTTTCTCTAGCTTTATAACTGTAATAATATGCAGATCTACTTTGCTTCTCTGTCTGGGGAAATAGTACTTGAAATGTATGGGATGTTATGAATTTATAGAATCTGAAAGGATAAGCTCATCACTTTTTTGTGTCATTAATAGAAAAAAAAAAAATGTTCCTCTTACTTTCATTTGACACTTGTTTGTATTTTCTACAATTAAAGTAGGGTTACAATCAAAGTGACTCTAAAAATGACACATTTATCCTCTCTTGCTAAGTTCTGTATCAAATTTTCTCTGATTATATATAAATCAAGAGAAGATTTTTCTGACTGTCAGCACATTGCAAATTCATCCTGGGATTTCTACCTTCAAGCTGTATTTTTATGTTTATCGTAATATTACCAGTAACACAGATCCAGCAATAAGAATAGCTGTCTATGCATGATTCAGAGCATAAGACAACTCATTTCTCCATAGCTTTACTGAGGCCTTGTCTACACAGAGAGATTGACCTACATAACTGGAGCAGGCTATGCCTACCCATTCCATTCAGCTGTCTCTCTTCTGGTATACCACTGAAATAGGATTTTGTATGTAGACAACACAAAATTCTTCCATTTTAAAGGTACTAAAACTCATTTCCTAGTAAAATAAGCCATAATGACCCAGACATATAAAGAAGGAAAACACTGCATAAAACCTTTTTTTGTTTTGTTTTGTTTTGTGACGAGAGCTCTATCTTGCAAAATACAGCTATTGATTCAAACCCACAGAAACTGGGAGTGTTGAGGTCCCTGGTTCAGC
>NW_005841883.1:53242-64396 GCF_000455745.1 Alligator sinensis | reverse complement strand
AGTGCAGGACCCTAGGTATACACACACACACACACACACACACACACACACACACACACACACACACACACACAGAGGCTGCTAGCTAGTACTAAATCCTATGTCACGCTGTTTCACTACTGTTGTTATCCAGGTTGGTTAGATAAAGGCTAGGATAATCTGCTCACTTTTTTTTTTTTTGGCTGTTTTATAAACCTTCATTTTGCTGTGTAGGCATAGCTTAGTCTAGAGATATTTAGTGGGAGGGTGGCTACCAGTGGCTTTTCTGGAAGCACTTAGTTGGGTCAGCTCAAACAGAGATGTTCTAAGAAATAAACAGTCACCTTGCTTCAGGCTTATTTATCACCAGCCCCAGGTGTTGGAGTCCTTTGACTGCAAATCCTACATAGCAATTTAGTGTGCTGCCACCATGCCAGCCTGCTGACACATCTTCAGACTAATTACATTCATTCACTGAATATGCACCCCCCTTGCTAGAACAAGAATAGCACAAACCCGGTTAGGGAGCAAAATACAAAAGGACATATCACGGCAGTGATGCTGGCACAGGAGAGAGATGTTAGTCTGCATACCGACTCAATAATAAATGAAACATTTGACAGAGAAGAATGCATTGGCAACATTCTTCCATCTTTCTAAGAAACTGACACTATATTCTACAGCCATAGGGTCCACACAGTGACAGTTACAAAGAGGTTTTGTGAACAAACTAATATAGACTGTGTCAGCCTGCCATTAATTCTAGAGTTCCTTTTCTGGCCAATGTGTAAAATCTAATCAATGAGACATTTTTCAAAAATCTATGGAAATTGTGAGCCTGTAATTCTGCCTTTCCAAAATAATATCTGTAAAGCCTCACAATGGGGGAAGAGAACTGCACAGTTCTCCATTCTTCAACTGGCTTCTTCGGTAATTTGGGAAAATCTCCTCTCATGCCTCATGAGGATAGGCTTTCCCATGGATTTGCTATCCCCATGGTGAAATCTCCAGTGATGTAGTTCCTCTCTTTTGGGAACTGGAAATCCCAAATTCACTTTCAGGTCCTTATTTTCTTATATTAGTTGGTTAAGATTGTGATGCTTTCCCCTCCCCAAGTAATTTAACTTTGTATCGACATTTGTTCTTTAACTCAGATCACCTCCTTGTTTCTGTAAGGGCATGTACAGACATTACACTTAGACCAGTCTAAGTGAACATAAATCAATCTAAACCTGTAACTGTACAGAGGTTCAGTGCACATAGACTGCGCTGAAATAAAAATAGCGCAAGTGACCTAGAATAGACCTTGTCCAAGGTACATTCAATTAAGGCTGTTTTAGTTTAGACTCATGTATCAAACTTCTGGACTGTTTTGCTATTGATTCAGGTTAGATCTCTGTCCTTTGGCATTCCAGCCTGCTTTGTGGCCCTCCTACCCCTGCCTCATGGGGTGGCATACTAGCACTTCGCCTGCACTCAGCTTCTCCGGCCAAGCACCCAGCAGCCCCCACCCCTGGACTCTCCCAGCACTGAGCAAGCAGAAGCCCTCTCCCCAGCCCTGCCTCCTGCCTCCAGCCACCTATAAGCCACAGGCAGGCACAAGAAGGCAACCCTGTGACCTCCTTGGCTCAGCCACTGCAGGCAGGTACCTGGCCCATGTGCACCTGGGGTGCTGCAAGGGTTTTATGGACTGCAGCTACAGGGCCTGGAGTGGGGAGGGCTGAGCATCCAAACCAAGGCAAGTAGGCAGACACCCCTGGAAACTACAGGAGCAGGTGGGGCATGGCTAGCTGCCTCTGTGTTGCAGGTAGAGGACATTGGAAATTTCTAGGCTAGGGCATGGTGCATTGCCAACATCCTGGGAGCATCTGCTGGAAGTCCCTGGAAAGTTTGTGGTCGGGGTGGCCTAGCTGGTGGAGCCCAAGTCACTCTGGAGCAGGGACCAAACCCAGCTGCAGCGAGAGAGTCACACACTAGGACCTGCACCTACATGCACCCATCATTCCATCCATCCATCCATCCATCCACCTCACAGCTGGACCCTCACCCAGCCATGGATGCCAAGACCCCACTGCCATGGGGGCACCACTGTGGACCATGGAAAAACCCCTTCCATCCTCCTCCACTACCCAATCCCAGGTGCACAACTGGGACAATGGTGAGATGAGGGATCTTATCACCATCTGGAGTGAGGATACCCAGGGCCACCTCCAGAAAGGGCATGAAACAGGAATATATTCAAGTACATTGTAAGAACAGAGCCATGACAGGAACTGGGTACAGTGCTGGGCCAAAACTAAATGTATGAAGATCCAGTTCAAGCACTTCCTTACAATGGACAAGGGCCATCACCACCCCGCACACATATGGTACCACCAGTGGGGCATAAAGAGTCACCAGCAGGGACGTCACTACACAAGGATGAGGACGGCCCTGGAATGATGGGTCAACTGGGTGCTTAGGAGCAGGTCTCTGGGGGACACAGGGCACAAGGTCTGCTGATGGCAGTAGTCCCCAAGGACTCCAGCCCATTGATATTGGTCCCTGGATCATTACAAGGGCTAAGAGTGGAGGTGTACTTGCAGCTGGCTCTGAGCTCCCTTGACGCCTTCTTGGTCATTGTCAAACACACAGATCATAATGTGCAGGACCAGGGGGAAAGCTCTGATGGGTCATTGGGACCCAGGATATGGACCCCCCCCACCTTGTGTGAGCCTCCCCAGTCCTTGATCCCACAGACTGCAGCTGAACATGTACCCCTGGGACACTTTCTCATGCTGGTGCCATGGATGTTCCATTCCCACTCTTCCAACACCTCCTCACTTCCCCCTTCCAGATGTGCAGAGTGCTCCCTAGCCCCCCTGATTACCAGCACAGCAGCTGCTGCTGCATCACCAGCCACAGCACCCACGCCTAGTCCTCCCCACAGTTCTGGTGAAGACTGGCACCAAACCAAGACATCCTTCCACCCGGGATGGTACAGCTCAACCTGGCTCCACAGGGCCATGATGAGGACCCAGGCACCGAGGAAAATGTGAAGCCCCTAGGGGGAAAGGGGTGGAGGCAGGCAGGTAGGCAATGCTTACAGCCAGCGGGGTAGGGAGGTAGTAGCATGATAATGCCCCACTAGCTCAAAACCCTCTGTGCAAGCCTGTCTCCAGAAGGCAGTCACTGGATCCAAACTGCTAGACTTTTCTGAGAACCCCAGAACAGTGAGGCCCAGTGCACTAATGGAGGGGTATGGAGGCCAGTGAATTGCCCTGCCCTGCCCATTCAAAATGCAGTGCCCTGGGCTGCTAATTCTTGAGATGCTTCTGTCTTTCACTGGGCAGTCACCCCTTTCCCTCCCCTCTTCTTCCCTCCTGGAGTGCACTTAAAGTGCCAAGCCTTTTCCCACCTGCCAACCTTGGGCAATTAGCATCCCATCTCCCATTCTGTGGGAACATAAATCTACCTCATTTATACCTTCCTGCCCTATCTCTCAGGCCCATGCTCAACTACAGTGAGAAGCTGAAACAGGTGCCCAGAGGACTGGTGCTGAAACAGCCCTCTCCCACCCTTGCACTCATGGAAAGGCACTAAGAGAGTGCAAAGTGTTAAAAACAGGTAGAAGTGCCAGCACTCTGCACCCCACTCCAGTTGGCAGTGCACGGGGCTGAGTGGCAGAAAGGACACTGAAGTCAGGGACAGGAGATAACATGCAGCTATGTGTGAGAATCACTGGAGTTGCAGTACATCAGGAAAAAGAAAAAATCCCCCTTGCCAAACAACTCCTCCCCCCTCCCTCCCAGTCCATGAAAGGCACAGATGTGATGGCAGGATTCCTACATGGGAACTGCTTTTTCAGCCAATCTGGTCCTACTGCCAAGGTGGCTTCTGGATCATGCACCTGGAAAGGCTTGCAAGTGGCACTCTAATGCTATCACAGCACCCATCTGATCCTTGGTGAAGATCCATAGGTGCTAGGCATCTCCAAGTCTCATGGTGCAGCCAGTCACTGTACTGACCCCTCAAGCAAACCCATAGCAGAGCCACAGGTAGCACACAAGCTGGACTTTTAAGTTAAATGGCAACCCAGGATTCCCCTGTGTGCCTTCAAAACAAATGTTCCCCTGCAGCTGTTGAACACTTCCTGGGGACCTTGTCCTGAAACAGGAGCAAGATGTATTGGCTGGCATTCCCCCAGAACTAGTGGTAAAGCTCATCCCTCTAGGCCAAGCCATATTTCACCAGGGAAATTTTGGGAGTGAATTACTGCTTCTGCATGGACACAGCATTGAAACATCTTTCCTATAAAGGAAGGATGGGGTTGTGGGGTGGTGTAAGAGCTCCACTGGCATTTCCTAGAGTGGTCAGTCTCTTCCTGCTCTAGGAATGGTCTTCTGAGTACCAAAAGTGCCCACTGCAATTCCTGAAGAGGGACACAGTTTTTCCCTCCCCAGCAACCTGTCCCCCAACACCACTGCAGGGCCTGCTGCCCACCCACAGCACAGCTGCAACCCTGACCTCTGCTGTGCCTGCTGGAGAACAGCAGTGTGACTGTTGGCCTCTGGGGAAAGGAGGGGGAGGGGGGAAGGGCCAAGCCATAGCTACCTTGCCATCTCCACGTGAATGCCCAGGAGAGTGCTGGGAGGGTCCAAAATACCTGCCCTTATACTTCATTATATCAGCAAAAAAGCAACCTCACATAAAGGCTCTGTATCTCCCTTGCCAAACTGCAGAAGCAACATCTGTGCAAGAGAGGACATTGCATGGAGGACACAATGCCAGCTTGAAGACAGGGGACCACACAGCTGCAGGGTGCCTGAGGGGTGTCTGTAGGAGGCATCAAAGAAGTAAGGAGGAAATGCTGCAGGCCTTTGTCGCTGCCTGTGTGTGCTAGGCATCCACAGCTGACTCATGGTGCCAGGAGCTGTGGGATCAGCATGAGGAGAAACTCCAGATGTGGAGTGGGGGCATCTTAAGGCTGGGGGATGCCTACACTCTAACACTATTCCTGGGAGTGCAGGAATAGGGGCTCAAGATGTCCACCTGCTGTTTTGAGGAAGCAACCAGCACCAGAAGATGAAGTTTATGGGCAGAGCCCTGGACCACTTTGCAGCCACTTCTGACCCTATCTGTTGCCAGCGCTTCCTCCCGCAGAGAGCCTGTAGCTTCCTGGGCTGGGGGTGACAGGAGATGCTGCCACCCAGCCCCAGTGGCATGGCGTGCCCCACTCTGGGGAGTTTTCCCAGTGCAACAGGAATGGGAATCCCATGGGAGAGACCCTTGGATGCCGGCAGGGGGGGATGGTCCGTACTGCACCCTAAGTGGGAGGAGATGGACCTAGGACAGGAGGAATGGTGCACAGGGGCTGGTGACCTATGCTCTGGGGAAGCAGAAAGGCCCCTACTGTGGGGGCCAGCAGGTGGTAGTGGGCAAAGGGAGCAGGAGTGGGACCTGGGACCAGGAGAGTGCCCGGGACCTGAGGCCAGGGCTATCTATGATGCTGCCCTCATTCCTGAGCTAATCTGCATGCCCCTTCCCCAAGTACTGGCAGTCATCCCATCTACACAGACTCCCCCCCCCCCCCCCCCCCCCCCCCCCCCCCGCAGTTCCAGGACAGTCCTGGCTGAGTGCAGGAGTGCTCAGAACCAGAGGGGGGGGGCAGGGAGGCCGGGAGGAAGAGTGAAGCCCAACCAGGCCACTGGACCAGGCTGTCATTGGGACAGTGGTTAGCATCAGAGCCTTCCTGCCCCAGCTCATCTACCCACCAGGCAAGGGGTCCCTGGCCCAGGACCCACTGTGGGGGAGAGGCCCAGTCATGGTAAGGATGAGCAGCCCCCATGGTAGGTCTTGCTGCATGAGGTGGACCCTGGGTATGACCAAGGGTCGCAGTGTTGGGGTCCCTGCTGAGGCCCTGGGGGTGGGGATGAAGGGGTGGGGGTCCCACAAGGCAGCACTGGGTGTCTGTGGCTCCTGCTGTGGTGATGCCTCCCACCCCACAGCTGCCTCCCCTCTGCCCCATAGCTGCCTCCCACCCCTGCCCTGCAGCTCTCTCAGGTAGACATCGGGTCTCAGATCACTCACCTGTCCAGCTCCTACACAGGAAGTCCCTGATCTTCAGTCCTAAGTCAGAGAATTAGTGTGCCAGGTCTAAAGCCCCCTTCCCTGTGCCTCCCCTCTAGGCTTCTATGTTGAGTTCTGCTCCTGCAACATATCCCCTGACCCTAACCCCTGCCCCATTCCCTGTCCTATATGCCCCTCCAGATTATTTTGCCCCTTTCACAAACCTCACATGCTCTCAACCTCCTCCAAAGGTTTGCTGGTTTGCATCAATGGGAAGAGGAACCAAGTTGTGACACTGGTAATGTTCAACAGGTTTTCTTTATTAAAAACAAGCAAAGTTTGACAACTGCAAAATTGTAAACTGAGGCATGTCTCTTCCTCATACCATATTCCTCTGCATCCCACTGTGGGCAGGGAAAATGGTGTCTAGGCAGCCAGAGTTGTGGACAAGGCTACCTGGGATGCAGGGCCAGAGGAGCTCAAGGCAAAAGATCCATTGTCGAGAGCCAGGGCATTGGCACTCACAGCACTGTACCCAGATTCCTGGCAGCTCTGGGTGAACTTTTAGTATTGGGCCCTCCTTTGCCAGACATAATGAAAATAATTTTTAAATTACCATTTTTGGGCCCCCCTTCTGTCCGGGCCCCAGGTAGCCACCGAGTCACCCATGCCTGTGTCCAACTCTGGGCACTCAGGGACTCAAAACCATCTGGCCCTACTTTTCCATGGAGAGTGCCCAGTTCCCAAAGGCCAGGAGGTAGTTGGCTAGGGCTTTGCAGACACAGACTCCCTGCTGCTGTGCAGGGCTGGTGCCCCCAGCATCAGTGGGGGACTTACTCTCTTCAGCCTTCCTGTGCCATATGTGCACAGTGTACCATGCCTCCCCTGCTCAGGCTTTGTGGAGGACCTTCCTGATGGTCTCACAGATGTTGTGAAGGATGCATACAGCAATGATGAGGTGTGGCAGCTTGTCCTGCCCACCTCAAGGCATGTGCTGAGAACTAGCCAACACATCTTGAGGCAGCCAAAGACACCCTCCACTGTCATGTGGCACCTGCCCAGGCAGTAGTTGAAGTGCTCCTTTCAGCTGTCCACCTGCTCCCTGTAGAGCTTCATGAGCCAGAGCAGGAGTGGGGTAAGCCAAGTCCCCAATGATGAAAGGATGATGATGAAATTGGGGACTCCTGGAGCATAGCACCCATTCTCCATCATCTGGGGGAGTGGGGAGTTGTGGAAGATGTTGGCATTGTGGGTGTGCATGAAGCAGCCAACAAAGGTGTGCATGAAGCAGCTCTGGTGGTTAATGATGCCTTTTAGGATGATGGAGAAGTAGCCCTTGTAGTTGATGAACACCCAGGTGCCTTGGGGTGGGCAGAGGATGGGGATGTGGGTGCTATCAATGACCTCCAGTCATTTGGGGAAACCCATGTGTTGGAAACTAGCAACCACCTCCTGCAGGTAGACACAGCAGATGGAGCAGTTGGACAGGATGTTATGGATGACCAGGCACACCTCCAAGAAGGCCTCTCCAGCCACGGGCTTGCTCATGGAACTGGTTGGTGACATAGTAAGTGTTGTGGGTGGCCAACTTCATGATGTTTATGGCTACCTGCTTTTCCGGAATGAAAGGTAGGTGTGGCAGAGCACAGGATTTTCCTGCCACTTGAAGGAGTCTGATCAAACAGTAAGCAGCTTGCAGGTGAGAGCAGGCCCAATTAGGTCATATGTTAGGCAGAAGGTCACCTGATTGGTGGAGAGACTGGGAACCTGGGCATAACACTAGGCCTCAGAGCAAAGTGGGCAGTTGTTGCAGGGAGCTGAAGGGGCAACATCACTCAGCCAGCTACTGCTCCTAGAACAGCTTGGAGGTACAGGGTAGGAACTATGAAGATGGAGGAGTTTCCTGGTCCTGGGGCATGACCCAAAACTACACCCTGCTTGGGAGTTTGGTGTGCTAGGACATCTGTGGTAGGGCAGTTGCCAGGAAATGCCACACCTGTGCCTCCCCAGTGAAGGGTGAGTATGGGGTACCAGAAAGTCTCAGCCCCCACTGCCTTGCAGGTGACCCTATGGAGGGGAAAGGCTAGGAGATCACACCCAGAACCAGGGCTTAATGGTCTGGAGGTGGTGCCAGAGCACCCCAGCATCCATGATGTCCTGGGTGGCTTCATCTTCCTCAACTACTTGGAAGTCATGAGCCAGCACCCCTCCCACCTCCATGCACCAACTCATCCAAACTCCCTATGTGGGATGTGGCCCTGGGCAGTGGTGTTCAGGAGTAGGATGGGTGGGTGCAGATCCTTTGGGCAGGGGCATGCAGAGAGTCGATTACAGCTCTGACCCACTCAGGCCCTGTGCTTGCACTACCCCACAATCCCAGCTCCAGATGCAGCTTCCCACCCACCCATGCACATTGCCCACACAGCTCCCAGGAATTGTATCCAGGGCCAGGTTTAAGATCTTAGGGTGGTAACAATACAGGGCCAGGGCAGACCTGGAAGCCTTGTGCCATGCCTGGCTTGGGGAGAGAGGGGGGAGGGCAGAACCCACAGTTGGGAGAGGAGGGCTGCAAGCCCTGAGAGGAGGCTCAGAAGGCTGACAGGTCAGGGGAGGCAGGGACAGGGGAAGGCCACAAGTCACCACTGAGTCTGCCAAGTTGGGGAAACTTAGCTTCCCTCCCTCCTCCACTGGCCCAGGGTGCCCAGTGTAGGAGGGAGGGGAGTAGGCTCAGCAGTGACTCCATGTTCCACTGTGCACTTGGAGAAAGTGGCCAGGACTGGGCCAGGGCTGAAGGAGGTGGATGGTGCTGAGACACCCCTATCTGATTCTAGCCTGCAGCTTGCCCTGGGATGCATGCACAATGGCAGCAGCCTCCAGCCCTGATGACTTCACGTGGGGTGGAGTAGTGCAGAGCAGAGTGGTGCAGTGGCAGTGGCGGGGGCCCAGTGTAGTCACTACTTCTGGGACTGGGGCCGGTGGCTGGTCTCCATGATGACCACACGCAACTGGGTGGGGAGCTGCATCTGGGGCTGGGAGCTGGCCTCCAGGGAGACCAGCCACTGGCCCCAGCCCTGGCCCTGGTTGCAGTGCCCTCACCAGGGTTTCCACCACTGCTGCTACTCCTGCCCCCATGCTGCTCTGGCCCACACCAAGCCAGCAGGGCTGGGGGCTGCCACTGCCATGGAAGCATCCTGAAGCAAGCTGCAGGCTGGCATGGGATGCCAGTGCCAGCCCCAGCACCGCCCACCTATCCCAGCCCCAACCTGCTCCTGATGGCTGCTTCCACAGCTCCCCATGTGATGTGTGTGGTCTCCATGGAGACCAACCCCCAACCCTAGATGCAGCTTCCCACCTGGCATGCACAGACTCCATGGAGACTGGCTGCTGGCCCCGGGCCCAGCCCTGGATGCAGCACCCTTACCTGGGGTCCTGCTGCTCCTGCGCTGTTCCAGTTGTGCTAGGGGCTGCTGCCACTGTGCAGGGATCCCAGGGCAAGCTGCAGGATGGCACAGGATGGGAGTGTCCCAGCATATTTTGCCCACCCCCGGGGTTACAGAATTAGGCACATATCTTTCTCAGAAGGATGTAGAGACAACACTAATGAGAATACTGGCTGTAGCTTTTCTGAAAGAAAACCTTCATAGTGTTCTATGATAGAGGGAGGAGAGAGAAGATGCCTGTTGGACTAGATATGGGAGAGGCTGTTCTAAACTTAGCCAAATTGAGAAAATCATCCCTGTTTAGCACATATTAATGGTAACCATTGAAGTCACCTTCATGAATTCAGGTAATAGATTATAGGGAGAAACATAATGTCTTGTGCTCACCTAAGTGCTGTGAAGCGAATAGTGAGTACAGGGAAAAATAGTAAGCGAAAAGGGTTGATACAAGTACGGATTCAGAATAGGGGAAGTGAGACCACAGCTTAAACTTCGTAAGGTAAAAAAACCCACAAAAACCTCAATGAAGTGATATAAGGAGGAAGCTAAACAGAGTCAGACCACAATTCATCCAGATGATTATTTTACTAGTGGTATTTGGAGACCTTGCCTAAAGGAGCACCAAGAAGAAGACAACTTCTTGGTTTTATTAATTTCTTCTCTCTCTCAAGTGATGTATTGTTTATGTCAAAGCAAGCAAAGCAGGCGCTGATTGAACAGTATGAGTGGGAATAAAAGAACTGAGAATAGAGGAGATCACCTGATGTGTGTACAGCTAATTTAAGACAAAAAGTTAAGAACAGATTGTCTCCTTTAATGTGTACAATTTGTGTTTTTAATATAACATCTGTTGTGCCAGCATTAGCTATGACATTTTTATCTGTCTTATTTCCCTTATATTGTTAATTTTGTAATGCCTGATTTATTTGTTTGATTAAAAATAATAAGTGTAGTGATTAAGGTAGGGTAGGATGACCAGCAGATGCCATGAAGTTTACTTCTGGCTTGTAGTTAACACTACTGTCACACTGTATTGCAATCAAATGTAGAGGCCTTAACTGGGGGTCAAGACCATATTGTTCTAGGTGCATAACTAAATCATGGTCTCTGCACAGGGAGTTTTCAACCTGAAGATATGATGAAAATACTTCTCCATGTGACCTTTCCTCACCTGAAAAAATGGGACGTACAATCTCCAGCAAACCACAGTCAAAAGCTATATAGTTCAATCAGAACTTTCTGAGGCAGAAGCTATTTTCTGACCCCCACAGACATTTCTCCAACTCCTTTACAGTTTACCCAAGACCATGCATGCAGTTTCTATGATGTATCTAATAGGGCTGTGCAAAGCTTTGGGTGCTTACTTGATTTACAGGAGATTCAGCCCGATTCGGTGGCTGAATCTCCAATTATGAATCGAATCGGGAGACCAATAAAAAGGTCCAAAGCAATTTGGAAAAGATTCGGAGAGCTTTGGAGATTCAGGCAGTCTCCACTCTCCACCACTATGCCGGTAACTAGGGGCAGGGGGATCAGGAGGTGGGAGGATGGGACCATGGGGGGACCCTGTCAGGCCCCATCCTTTGCCTGCTCCCCCAGCCCCTCTGAGCGCCCCCCAACCGCCGCCCGGCCCAAGCGTCACACTCACCGGCTGCTGCCAGATGGGGGGGGGGGCAAACCCCCCCCC
>NW_005841883.1:43518-53045 GCF_000455745.1 Alligator sinensis | reverse complement strand
GCAGGGGCGGTGAGCGGGGATCATCCCTGCCCCTCCGGCAGGAGCTGGTGAGTGTGGGGCTTTTTATTTTTTTTAAAGAGCCGGGATGTTGGGGCCAGGTGGGGCAGCCATTGATGGGGCTGGGAGAGTGGGTGAGAGATGGTGCCTGTTTGATTTGGAAATTTGGCTGATTTGGCAGCGGTTGAATCTCTGAATCGGATTCGGCCAAATGGATTCGGGACGGTGATTCGAATCACCAAATTGAATCAGTGCCCCCTAAATCAGCTGAATCTGAATCCAAAGTGAATACTAGCCACTTTGCACAGGCTAACACCCACATTCAGGGCTGGGTTAACACTTTAGTGGGCCCTAAGCAAACAAACTCATGGGCCCCGGTCTGGCTGAGACCTCTCTCCCCACCCTGGTGCTGCTGCCCATGGGGAGTGGGGCTCAGAGCTGCTGCTAGGAAGCAACTGCCATGGCGGTGAGGCCAATGGAAGGGAAGGAAAGGGAGGCAGATGGGGCCATTCATGCTGCTGCCACAGAGGGAAGGACTAGGGCCCCCCACAGATCAGGGCCCTAGGCATGTGCCTAGTTTGCTTATGTGTTAATCTGGCCCTGTCCCCATGCTAAGTAAAATCATACTGTACTTGAAAATGTTAGCTGTGAGATCTCTACTAAATAAATGTAAATATCCTGGTAAAAGGGATGTTGTCTTACTTATCAGAAATATCTAACTCATGAAAATTCGTCTTTATACAAGAACATCCATGTAAGAATTTCTTGTGAATAATAGAGTTGCTCCAATAACAGCAGGAGGCAAGGCCTAATAAAACCTAATAAAAAAAAATCTAAAACATTATTATAGGTAGGATTTGCCATGTCTTTGTGGCACCATTTGAATCAACCTGCTTTCTTAAAAGCAAAATTGCTGTTTATTTCAGGCTGCTTCTGAAAGCTACCTTAGCTGTCAGAAGATATACATAAAAATATCCTTTCTACCAGAGAAACCCATTCACCACTCAACTAATAAATATTACTCACTCCATTGATTATACTGTGATTATATTTTCTCTTTAAATGGCTGTTAGAATTGGGTATAAAAGAGCCATTTGTTTCTACTATAAATAGTCTCTGTCTTTAAATGCTTCATTGTTTGAATTAGTCATTGCAGTTTGTGCAGCTGAAATGCAAAATATGGTGTCTTTCTTGGTGAAGCCCTGCTGTTATGTCCACCAGCCTTCCCTGCCTTCATTTTAGGCTATCTAGCTGAGTTTCCAAATTAATTAAATAAGTTTACATACAGTGCCTACTTCTGTTTTATCATGTAAACAGTCTGATTCACCGACCAAAATAATTCTCCAGTAAACAGCACTATGTTCAAGTGAAGTGATATGGTCTGGTATTTAGAATGAGTCCTACATTTTAATCCTAGCTCTGGTTCTAGCTCAATACATAGCACTGGACAAGTCACTTTCCAGTTTCTCAGTTTCCATGCTTGTAAATTAAGAATAAGGATACCTTTGTAAAATGTTTTAAAATCTACGGATGAACAGTACTCCAACACTTTTAAAAATAGTGCTATTGTATACTGCTAATATATATCTCCACACTATGCCTTTGGATACATGTTTATATAAATATAGTAGGATTTTTTTTCACATTTATATATGCATGGTGTATCAGAGTTGTCAAATGAGAAGTCATACGTATAATTATGTGCCTGTGTATCTGCATATATGCACATATACACACATATAACTATCCAATAAAATATATAGTATGTATATTTATATATGCATAACTATAAAATATAGTTATAGTTATGGTGAGATATCTATATCTATATCTATATATATATATATCAGTATCTGCTTTTTGCTCTATAGCTATCACTATTCTTTCACAGTTCCCTGCAGCAAGCAAGTGCATTCTTAGAATACAATATTCTTCAGTCAGATAGTTGAAATATACTGAAATATACTGTCTCCTTTGAGGCTATTGTCAATAGCAATCTGGAAACAGTGTGGCAGGCAATTCTTCTACTGTAATTCAGTCATGGGACAGACCCTCACTTCTCATTGAAGCTGCATCACACCTACACTAGGATTAGGATGGAGGTGTTTTGGGAAGGTGCATTCATCCTTACAAAAGCCTGCTAAACATAGGATGAAATTATTTACAAAACAAGAAAGCTTGAAAATCTTTCTCTGATGTTCCCTTCTCCCAAGAGACTCCCCTCAAAGATGTGTAAGGTAAAAAGGAATGTTTCTAGGGCTTGTTGTATTTATAGGGGGGTTGTCTTTGGAGATTTGAGTCACTTTAACTTGAACTTTCTGGGGTAAGATTGCTTCTAGCCACTGTATCCCAAATGGTAGGTTTTTGCTGTGTTTTCTCACATATTTTGTTGCCACCAGCCCTTTGAGTGGGTAGTAGTCTCACCATCATAAAAAAATGCAATATGTTACATTCCCAACTAATGCTTTTCAGTAGTTCTTTGTGGAAAATGAATCTTTAAATAAAATTACTGTGCATTAAAGTCTATTATAGAAAGGCTACATTTTGTAACTAGAAAAGTCAGTTGGGTTTAAAGTAACACTTCAAAGGTAAAGCATGACCTTAGATTAACTCACTTAGGGCTATGAAGTTATACTGAGATCTATTTATCCATTATTTTCAAATTAAGAACCACCTGTTCTTCCTAACTGTCTGTTTGTATGAATGAGGAACTCTGAGTTTAATTAAGTAACATGTGGGTGGAACAGGCTTTCCAACAGCAGTGAGATTATTAATGGACATCTATATTGAAGTTCTTTGCATTTCTGAAAGCCTAATTACAATGTAAATTTGGTTTTAAATTATTGCTTTGCTGTGGGATGGGAGTTGTCATTTATTATTAAGTATTTTTTTAGATCCCAGAGAAAACATTGGTTTGGTGGTATAAGCACTCTATAGACCCTTATTTTTCTTTAATTTTATACTTTCCATAAATGTTTCAATAAATAACCATCTTTTACTTGCATTATTTTTGCATCTATGTGCCAGCTGTAGGTATTACACAGTTTGAGACCCCTAACCAGGGATCTCTTCCTTACCGGTGACAACAGGGTGGAGCCTGGACTAGGTCATTCAGTCTGCCTACGTGATGTTATATTCCTTGCCTGCCACAGCTTTGATGTAATTTACAGGAGGCAGTTCCCTATAGGCAATCTTCCAGGTTCTTGCCCATTCTTTTCGTGGAGCTTCAAACCTCCTATTTACACCACCCTAACCACATCCAGTCTCCAACAGAGATGGATATTGTCAGGAGTCTCTGATGACTCTAATGACACTTGTTCTTTATAGCAACCATGATAGAAACCATCTTCTTAACCAGCTTTGATTCAACTGTGGCATTGTTCCCACTGAGGCTTGGGCTCTCAATTAGTTAGCTCAGTCCTTAAAGTATGGTCCTGGACTCAATGGCCCTAAATCAGTCTCTATGCCATGAGTGACACCCGATGCTGGCTCACCACACTGGCACAAACCATAAATCTCTTCCCAACCTGGGATCCTCTTACAGTTGTACTCTTCACCTGCCCTGGGGCCTGCCACTCAAGGCCCCTTTGGCAGTCCAGCTGGGATTTATCAGCCCCTGGCCCTCACTCTTAGGGTCCGATCACAAACTCCGGGGTCTCCTGTCACCTCAGTCCTATTGTGAAATGACCCCAAACCATTCCCTTGCCCCTGAGTCCAATGAGCTCATCCAACGGGTAAGTACTGGTTCAGTACCTGGACCTTCTGTTTGCTCCACCTCCACCCAGGGTTGCTCTGACCTGCAATTCATCCTGCTGCTGCTGGGTTGACTGGATGTACTGGTCTCTGGCTCAGTTTCCACCGGTCATCCGGTTTGTTGAATTGTGCTCCTCTGAGCATACTGCCACTCGGGCTGGGCGATCTGCTTTGCTTCAGCCTCCAGGTGCCCCCAACCTGGGGGCAGTTCAGCCTGTGGCCTCTGCTGCCTGCCATTGTTGCCACTGTCCCCCAATCTGGGGCTGGAAATACTGCTGTGGATGCTTCCCCCACCAATCCGGAGCTTCACACTGCTCCAGAAGTGCCATGGCATTTCTGGCACACCACTCCCGGAGCTGCTCAGTGCTGCAGTGAGTTTGGGATGCTGGCTGTCTCTTTCTTGCCCTCTGTCTCCCTCACACTCTTCTTAAAATGTTAGAAGACAGAAACAAAGTGGGTGTTGTAAGTGAATAAGGCCAAGACTGTCAAAAATGCACCTGAAATTAAAGTTGTAAAAAAGTATTCTGATTATTAAAGCAGCTCATAAGGATGGACTAAGTGAAACTGGTACCATTATTGTCACAAGCTGATAGTTAAAATTGCATGTAGCACATAATTTTCACCATTTAAGCACAATGCATCACATGTTAAATTATGTGCCATTATCCTAACCCTGGAATAATCCAAATTCCCAGCTCTTCCTGTCCTTGTTTATCACCCTCATACAGGCAACATTCCCAATGAGCAGACTTCCCTTGGAAATCTGTCAATATGGCTCTAAGTATCAGTCAGAAAAAGGTTATTGTAGAGAAAATTAGGTCTTGCCCTAGTGCATGGCCTGGCTTCACAGTGCTCTCAGATAAAATTAATGAAAGTGAGAGGAATTATCATAGTCAGAGATGAGGCACTTGAGTTATGCCTACCTGTTTCAACCACAACATGAGAACCCAGCTGGCTGAACATGAAGGAGACTTTGATCCTGCTGGTATGTGTGTTCTGGGAATATTAGATGCATTGATGCGTGCAAACAATATCAAGAAATGAGTTTAAACTTCTTGTCTGTTGGTCAAAGGGGTCATGCTGAGGCTATTGAAATTGGATGTTTCCCCTTCCTATGCTGACTACATTAAAGACGTATCTGCTATGTGGCATTGATGGATAAAATAACTGTAACTGACAGGCGCAACAGGAAAAGATACAATAGCTGGTCACATCTGAAAGACCTACAGAGCATGGTAACTCAATTGTATGCAATCATCACTTCACTCACATTCCCACTGATTCAATTCAATGACTCTTTATTAGCATGACAAGCAAAACAAGTGTTGCCAAAGTGCAAGAAAAAGTCAGAATCATAAAATTTCTGTTGTAAATACGTACAGCCAACCCAGAAGGGCTACGACACAGGGGTTGGGGGTTGATTCCACATGTACATTATTATGCAATCCCAGCGTGGCGCACTAGCTGCCACACAACTAGTGATTTACAATGCTTTATGTTGCCTTTTTCATGAAAGGATTGTCTTGCAGAGCCTATTGGGTTCTGGATCCTTAATATATTTGCCTTAAGAGTCTCTAACAGGAAAAAAATGAAAAGTCAATAAAAATAAAAGAGATGTTTAAGTTTGTCATTTATCAACTAAGACCAAATCCTATGTTCCTTAGTTCTTACTTAGGCAAAAATTTCTGTGAAGAGAAATAGAAAGAGCAGAGAGGATCATTGTGAAGGCATGCTGGGGAGACAAGGGGTTAGCTCCCACTTCCCCTTCACACACCTAATGGTGGTTATGTAATCACATAACTGCGTTTTTGGTACTTATGAACAGTTTGAGATTCTGTTTTCCCCTGTGGTAGAATGGGATTGTCCTATGTAAGGGGTGGATTCAGAGGGATGTAGTGGTGGTCGTTCCCCCCTCTTTAATCCCTGGTTGATCCAAAGTTTAAAACCAGCTGCCTGGCAGTGGCAGCAGCATTTCTTTTCAGGCAGCAGTGAGTCACTGGACTTCATGGCTCATTATAATCCATCTGATCTCTTCTAAACTCTTCATTTCACAAGTGACTAAAAACCTTCTCTCCTTTTTAATGGTCTTGATGTTCCAGCAATCAAACTGGCCTTTCTTCTGCATTTCTGTTATCTTTTAGCTGCTCCTGGTAACATAGCTCCTATTTCACAGCTCTGAGGACTGTTACTAGCTCTAGCTAAAAATGTTAACTCAGGTGTGGAAATAACTTCCAGTAAAGCAGGATGCAGTGTCAAGGTGCTCAAGAAGATTAGACTTTGTTTTATGACTCTAAAAAAGAGATGCCCTAATGAAGAAGTAATGAAACCAACATCTTTTGATTATTTTTTGCCTAGTTTGTTATGTTTCTATACATAATATATGAAATAGCAAATTAATACACATTCCAATACATTTATATTTGTTTTTGCTCTGATCTTAAATGGAATAATATAGCCCTAGGCCACTAGCTTATTACTGAAGCTTCTATTTTTTTAACTTGATAAAAATATGTTGTGTTATATGTGATGGTGCACCACACCATCTGCACCCTCTGTTTTTCAAAATTTTAGATCCATCCACCCATAGCCCTATGTGCATCCTTGCCAGAGGGGAGGTGGACAATTCTTCTACCTATGAACCAAATAGCCCACTGTGGCGGCTGGGGCCACTCACAGGGTTCAGAGGCATTGGGAACAGACCCCGATGCTCCTAAAGGCAGACCCAGGGACCCCGGAGCTGCAGAGAACTTTCCAGGAGGGAGCTGGACCCGGGGCTGGAGCCCCGCGAGCCAGTGCTGTGCCAACTTTTCAAATATCTGCCAATCAGACTGGCCGGTGGCCAGCTGATGACATCAGCTGAGACCGCTGCTGCAGGAGATTTCAAAACCCTGGCAGAAGCCAGGTGCAGGGGGAATGAATGGGGCGATACGCCAAGCTCACCAGGGCACATCCCAGTCAGCTCAGGTTCTCCATGAGGCTGACCCGCCAGAGGTGAGTGGGAGCAGTGTAAGGGAGCCAGAATGGACTCCCCATGCAGAGCTTCCTAAGAAGGGTTTTTGGGCTCTATCACTGCCCTGAGAGCTCTGAATTGTTACAGCCATCCTCAAACCCACAGAGGGCATGGCAGTTCCAAGCCCAGCGAAGGGACAGAGCAGGGCCAATGATTAGGGACAAGTGCCAGGCTGCAACTACAAGCCTGCACTTCCCACTGAGGCTGACGAGGTCAAAGCCTGACGGGAGGCCATAAGGGGCCAGAGCCAGTAATTGGGAACAGCAGCATGATGGCCCTCATGATTGGTGAGTGGATTGGGGGGTAGGGAAGGCGGAGCCCCTGGACGAGCCGCACCAATTCAGTGAGTATTAATGTCTCCGGGACAGAGTGGGAACACCACTGAACCTCTCCTTCAATTACGTTTCCTTCAAGTCGTGGCAGCTGAGTTGGGGTGCCTGACCCAGGGAGCGGGGAGATACAACACCAACTGAGGGCATGACACAATTAATATACTTGCCCAAGGAATGGGAACCCCAGGTTCTGAGCATTGCCCCTTGCATTTATTATTCACTAGATTAACAGCATTGGATTGCTGTCTGACCCCCTGGGGCAAGGAACCAGGCCAGAACACGGCCTCTCCACACCCCTTTTTAGGGCACTATCTGTCTCACTGAGCCACCTTCCCCCTACCTTGTATTCTTCTTCCTAGCTCCACATACCTTCTCCTCCTGACTGCCAGCAAGCCAGCTTCAAGAAGAGGGCTGCAGAACACTCTGCATAATGCCTATCCTTTGGACTGGTGGTTACAGCACTGAAGGAGCAGGTTCAAGCCCCCTCTGGTGTGGGGGCCTAGAACCAGAGCCTGGGTTTCCTAGTCCCTGAGTCTAGCCACTAGGCTGTTAGGCTAAGATGTCTGTGGTAGATGTTGCTTTTCTCTAAGTTTTTAGGACTTACCAGCCAATACACATGTGCATGGGCATCACACCCCCTCCCCCCCACTGCCGGGCAGATATCCAACATAAGTGGAGCCTGCTGATCATAGGCTGTGCTGAATTCCAAACCATGTGTAAGTGCCAAAAATGAATGTGAAAAAAGCATTAAAGATAATTAAAATATGCTTATGGAACAGGGAATACAATAGTTGGTTTGGTGGTTCCTGTTGGCTTGTTCTTTTAAATCATAGGCTGAAAAGAAAAGACAATTATTGGGTAGAATAAATATAATTGGACAAAAACAGATATGTTTACACAGTTAGAAAGATTTTCACTTGAAGATAACTTTATCATTAGTTTAACCAAAACTGTTGTAACAAAAGCCCAACTCTTGAAACATATCCCAGATACCAGAATTCCTCCTCCTTGTCCTCCCCACCTGCTGCCACCCTAAATTAAATGAATAATGCAGACCCATCATTTCATCAGAAATTAAACAAAACTATTGACCAGAGAGAAGAAGGATCATTTATAGTAGATTTTCTACACTGAAACTCTGAGGGAGATAGGTTTTATCACTGTCTCTACTACAGATTTCCTATGTAACTTTGGACAAGTCGCCCTAATCTCTCTGTGCTTTATGAAGATAATGATTAGTAGTAGCGCTATTTCTATACTCCCTAGTCCAGCCAACGACAGGTCCAATGAAATGTCACAGAAACTTCTTAGATTTCCATTTGAGCTACTTTTTCCATTTAATGGTATCTTTCTTTGATTTTCTATTGTCTATAAAGTTCCACTCCTTCCTTCAGAGCTGTGTAATCATTCCCTTTTGTGTATTAAAACTGAAGGGGAATGCCTCCAGGCGAAAGGAGAGTAATAAGTCTGCTAGACTTTTGTATTCAGAAATGGAGTCTGATTTACGTGTCACAGTCTGGGAAATGCAGTAATTCAAATTTCCTTGATAAAGTGAGAAAAGCATGTAAATTATAGAAAAATAACTGGGATCTTTAAAAAAATGAAACTAGTCTGCTTTATCACACTCTCCTTGAAGGGGAAATGACAGTAGTATTTATTTAACTATCCCAACTAATAGATTCATCCTTCTTTCTAAAATGGAGTATGTCTATTTTCTTATACTAGAGCAGGGGTTGGCAACCCCTGGCATGCATGCCATTAGTGGCACATGGAGAAATTTTCCCTGGCACGCCAGGAGGTGTGCAAGAAAATTGTGGGTTTTTTAAAAATGTTTTATTAAGTTCCTGCTCTGGGCTCTTCAGAACAGCCACAGGTCCTAGTGCCATGGCAGACACTGGGGGCAGAGTCAGGAGAACACAGGCAGGGATACTGTCTGTGTTTTTCTGACCCTGCCCCCTGTCCCTGGGCTGCACCCTCCAGCCCAGCCCAGCCCAGCCCAGCCCAGCCCCTGAAGGTTCCCAGTGGGTGGGCAAGCCCAGGCTGCTGCAGCTGCAGGGGGGAGGGGCGGGCACACTTAGATACCCTACACACTCGCAGCCAGCCCAGCCCAGCCCAGCCTCAGGAAGGTAAGTTTCTTTCAAGCTGCTTTATTTATTACTGCCTGGATTTGCAGGGGAGGGGGGGGAGGCAGATCGAGACCCCCACAGTGCAGGAGAGAGTGGGGTAGAGGCAGGGAAAATCATTCACCCCTGCCTCTGCCCTGCTCCCTCCTGCACTGTGGGGATTGTCCCATGACTCGGCCCCCTTCACTGTGAATTGGGCCCTGGCTGGGTTGGGTCATGGGACAGTTGGAGCCCGATGGCTTGTCCATGGGTGAGGGCTGCTGTGTCCCACTGCTGCGCACACCATGGAGGAGTTGGGGGAGGAGGGGCATG
>NW_005841883.1:41851-43484 GCF_000455745.1 Alligator sinensis | reverse complement strand
TGGCTCCCCCGTGCCATGCTCCTGGACAAGTGTCTGGGCTCTGACTGCCCCACGACCCGGCCCGCCCAGGACCCTAGTCACAGTAAATACAGCCCCAGCTGGGACAGGTCATGGGACAATCAGAGCCCAATGGTTCCTCCAGAGGCACGGTGTGGGGCAGCAGAGGAGGGGACATGTGGGCCCCTGGTCTCTGCATGGGGCAAGGGCAATACACCTGTGAGCTAGGCTCAACCTCTGCACCTCGCTGCCTCTGCTATTTTGAAAATGGGGCGGCGTGGTGCCATTTGCCTTGCTGCCCAGCCCGCCCAGTGGCAGATGCATGTGGCACCGTGCCCAGCCAGCCCAGTGCCTTGGCTCCCCGGAGCCATGCCTCTGGAGGAGCCACTGGGCTGTGTCGGGCTCTTCCTGGGGACAACCTGGGGCAGGCATGGGGGATCCCAGTGCCTCCATCCCCTGTGGGGTTCCAGCCCCCAGCTCCGGGCCCCCAGGGGTGGTTCAGGTTTGGGGCCAGTGTGGGGCTGGGGGGTGGCAGTTCGTGGGGACCGCCAGGCAACAACCCCAAGCACAGGGGAAGGAGCAGCTGCATGGGTGCAGCAGCTCCTGGCCCCAATTCCTCTGCCTATGCCCATGGCTCAGGCAGACAGATGTCCTGTCCCACCAGGGTGCTCGGGGAGAAGCAGGCTTGGGGGGAGGGACTGTGGGCAGGTTGGCCTGCCTGGCCTTTGGGAAGGTAGGGGCTGAGCGGGAAGTGAGGCTGCCTTGGGGCTCTGTGGGCTTAGGCTACAGTGGGTGGGGGCACACAGTAACACCCAAGGTGGGGCCCAGCCTTGCCTGACCCATGCAGCTCCACAAGGATAGGGCACAGCCATTTGGCCTGTGAGGGGATGCTGCCTGGCCAGGGCAGGATGACAGGCGTGGGGGGACTTTGGGCTTAGCCTCCCTGCTCATCAGGCACAGCACGAGTGGGGCGGAGCTGCCCCCAGTGCAAGGCCTTGGGCTCAGGAGCTCCTGGGAACAGCTGCAGCAGTTGACCCAGCCTGCCCAGGCCCAGCCTTGTTCACCCACAGCTCCCCTCAATGGGCCACGGCTGGGCCAGGCCCTGCGCAGGGCTGCTGTCTGCAGGCTTCTCAGCCCCAAGCACTGCCTGCAATGTCTGTTCCCAGAGCCTGTGGCTCTTTTTCTTTTTCCTCTCTCCTCTCATTTTTGTCTCCTTTTCTCTTTCTTAGTCTTTCTCTTTCTCACTCTCATCACAACATGCATTTTTAGAAAATCTGGTATTTACTGTTAAAAAAAAGAGACAATATTTATGATTACTGACAATATTAATATGCAGTGCATCCTGCCATGTACTCCCCCCGCCCCTCCACCTTCGTTTTGTTTTTCTGGTATGCCAGCACTCCGGCACCTTTCAAGGTAGACATTGTGGTTTTTTCGGCACTCTGGCCCAAAAACATTGCCTATCCCTATACTACAATATGGTTCATAGATTCATAGACATTAGGGCTGGAAGGACCTTGAAAGATCGTCGAGTCCAGCCCCCTGCCTCAGGGGCAGGAAGGCAGCAGGGATCATAGGATCCCAACAAGATAAACATCCAGGAGTCTTTTGAAGGCGTTCAGAGTAGGTGCTTGAA
>NW_005841883.1:13967-40878 GCF_000455745.1 Alligator sinensis | reverse complement strand
GGGTGGGTGGCTCCACACACACACTCACTCACACACACACACACACACACACACACACACACACACACACACAGAAATTAACGTGACATGCCTGACCCAGACGGGTTGATCAGCATGGACAGGCTGACACCCTCATATGCCAGGAATCAGTTCATTAAGGTAACAACAAAATGCAGTCAGACAATCACACAGGTAAACAGAATACCTCTGAATCCAGCTGGGTGTCCAGTTGACACCCTCATGGGCCAGCATTCAGTTAATTAGGGCACGTCTGAGCCAAACTGGGTCAATCAGCCTGTACAAGCTGATCCCCTTATGTGTCTCAAACTCAGCATATCCCAATCTTTGGCCTTAACTGTCCTAGTAGTAACCCCCTTGATGAGCAGACTCCACTGTGGTTTTGGGCATTACATGGATCTTTGGCTTAGGTAAAAGAAGCATTGCTGCAGAACAAGTGGAGAGGTCGAGGGGAAGAAAGAGTAGGTGAGGTTCATAGAGAAAGTATAGCAACCAGCTTGACCATAAAAATTATTTATTGCCAGGTATATGAACTTATGATGATACCAGTAATAATAGCCATACAAGAAAGAGACAACTAAACAGCTATAATATTACATAGTTTCAATTAGGGTTTGGGGGAAGTCTAGCTTGAGTTTGATTAGCAAAAGTCAGGTTTAGAAAGCTGTGCCTGGAGTAAGAGAATAACATTCAGGTTCCTGGAGTCAGAGAGAGGGAGAGGGAGAGAGAGACAGCTGGGGTCTCACCAGTCAGCAAAGCTTGAACCAGTCAAGGTTCCCAGGTGTTGTTGGAGCCGGCAGACAGGCAGAGTCCTCAGCATGATCAGTGGAGAGATTCCAGGCAGAAAAGCAGTGGAATTGGTGTAGCTTTGGATCCAAGCACCAGGACAGAAACTTGAGATTGGGTAGGGGTTTTTGTAGGGAACTAACAATGGCTCAAGGGAGAACATTAGGTTTGTTTAGGGGTAAACAATGGTTCATATGCTGGATAATAGGAATTGATCACTGCTGGCTATAGGTGGCATTACTCTTAGGGAGCTCACAATACAGACAGGAAGAATCAGTGTTTTGGATACCAATAGAGGAGTCATTGCTAGAATTGGTCTGATAAATGCTGAGCTGGGTGTGTGTAGATGTGGGTTGATAAGCATTTGGAGCAAGGATTCCCCATCATGCAGTGCTCCCCTGCTTTTCTGATCCCAGAATTCAGTGCAGTCCTTGCTTGGAATCTCTGTTCTCCATCCTGAATGCTAATGAAGGTGCATTCTTGTCCCATCTCCCATGTAAATGAGTTGTCATCTGGTTCCATCTTGGATGCAGATAAGACCAGGGGAGTTGCTTCACTCTTGTCACCCTTGTCTGGAGGACTTTAGGTGTGTCTCCCACTGCATCTTCTTTGCCTTTTGTAAGTCCTTCCTCTAATCAGTTGTTGTTCAGGTAGAGGTGGGGAGGGGGAGAGTTCTTTGAGAGTCAGACAGGCTGCATCCTGTGCCAGGGTTCCCCAAGAACACGGAGCTGAGAGGTAACACACCGTCTTGGTCCTACCATGGATCCAATTCCCCAGCCGGCAGATTGTGGTGAGGCTGAGGCCGCAGTTAGCCAGTTTTGCTAAGAGGTGATCATGGGATACCAGATCAAAGGCTTTTTTAAAGTCAAGATATACGACATCAATCTCTTCTCCCTTATCCAGGTGATAGGTCACTTGGTCATAAAAGGAAATAAGATTGGTCAAGCAAGACCTACCCGCTGTCACAACCCAAGGGTGTGATTTTTGTTTTGTGAGTGCTTCGGCACTGCTAAATTGTTCCCGCTAAATTGCAGCTTCTTTGCATGGTGGAGTTTTCTGCTGCAGAGGAGAACCCCGGTGCAAAAGAATTCCCGCCACCGGTAGCTTTCTTTGCAGTGAAGATCTCTAAGCGCTGCGGAGCCTATTGGACCCAGCGTGAATATCAAGAAGGCAACAGGGGTCTGATCAGCCTCTAGCCTCTCCCCGTCGCTGAGCGTAATCCTCGACATATCCCTCTTCCCTGCGTGCACAAGTTCCACGGAGCCTAGCAAACTTCGTGTGAGTCTATTCAGAGCTCTTTTCTTCGAGTACTTTCTTCGGTTGGCGCGACGGGCTCACAGTTTAGAGCCTCCAACCGGATGGGCTAGAAGAATGTTCACGGGAAGGAACTCTAGTCCACCTCTCATCTTTTCTATCTGTAACTGCAACTCAAGCAAGTTTTCCTGCCTGCACCGCGACCATCTTCGGTGTAAGTAAATAATCTTAAATCAACCATTACGCGTCTGTGACTAATTCTAGCGTGTCGCCTGTTTTTTCCGACCCAGCGTGTCCGGGCTGCTGGCCACAGCCCGTGCGGCACGAAAAAGGGCCCAGATCGCTCCCGGCCCGCACACCCGCAACAAATCCGTGCTGGCTATCCCTCAGGATGTTGCCATCAGCCAGTCTGTTAAGGATGGCCTCTTTGATAATCTTTTCTTAGACCTTCCCTGGGATAGAGGTCAGGCTGATGGGCCTATAGTTTGCTGGATCCACTTTCCTCCCTTTCTTGAAGATAGGTACCACATCGGCCTTCTTCCAATCTTTGGGCACTTCACCAGAGCGCCAGAAGTTCTCAAAGATCCGTGCCAGGGGCTGGGCTATGATGCTAGCCAGCTCCTTGAGTACCCTGGGGTGTAAACTGTCAGGGCTGGCTGACTTAAAGGTATCCAGCCTCTCAACGTGTTCCTTCACAAGGTCAGCATTGATGGAGGGTAAGGAATCTCCCTCACCCAGGCTTCCCTGTCCTGTAATGGGCAGGGGCATCCCATGGGACTGATGAAAAACTGACACAAAGTACCCATTTAGCAAGTTAGCTTTTTCCTGGGTGTTGGTTGTCAGTTGTCCCATCTGGTTTAGCAGGGGTCCAATGTTGCCCTTGCTTTTCCTCCGGTTCCCCACATATCTAAAAAAGGACTTTTTATTGTCCTGGATACTTGTAGCCAGTTGGAGTCGCAGGCTTGGCTTTCCTGGTTCGCTCCCTGCAGGTCCGGGCCAGTGCAGAGTATTCCTCTTTGGAGGTGGATCCCATCCATCCTTTGTAGTTATTTCTTTTTAGACACAGGAGGTCCACTAGTTCCCCGGAGAGCCAAGGGGGTTTTTGCTGCCTTTCCTCCAAGATGGAATAGACTTTGTGCATCCAGGATCATTCCTCTGAGGAGCAACCATCCATCCTGAACTCCCCTCCCCTTTGGGTTGTGGCGAGAGAGAGGACTTCACCCTTCCTTTACTTCAACCAGCTTTGGATCAATGTCACTGTTGCTTGGGAGCAGTTCCATAGTTAAGGATATAAGCCCTATATTTCAGTCCTGTTTATGGCTAGCTATATCAAACTGTGTCATTTAAAGTGAGGTTTGTCTCAGTCAAAAACTCAATATAGCATTATTTCACACCTGGTACAGAAAGAGGCATATAACATTTCACAATGTTTTGCAGATTCCTCTCACTCTTTCTATATGTAGTTTTAAATTAGTTATTTTCTAGGAAAGTATTTGAATGAATATTTTTATAATAATTAATTTAACTTAAGAAAATATCTGTAATGGATTTTAGGAAGAAGCCCTATATATATATATGTATATATATGCATAACTCATTGGATTATGCTTCCAAAGCCTGCAAAGGGTGATTTTAGCTTTAAATAATGTCCCCAAATTTGAGCCTTTCCTTTGGCTTTGATTTAGCTAAAGGATATGCATATGAGAAATTGTTTAATACTGAATGTCTATTTAAAGAAGTTCATGTACATGATTTCTTCCTACAGGTCAAAAATTTCAAACATGAGGTATTAAATTAATTTATACTGATGTCTGAATATGGTCCAGTTTTCAGAAAAGGTTGTTGGTTCTCAGGGACTTGGGAGCTCATCTGTAATTCAGGACACTTAGGCACCTACATGTGCACACCCATGTCTGAAAATGTTGGCTTTTAGAGACAGCACTCTGAAGATGTGCATATGATTATGATTGTTTAAAAAAGTGATTTTTCAGTTCAAAGGCAAAAAAATGTGGTTTTGATAAAACTTAACATATTTTTCTCACATACAGCATGCCCCCAAATATAATACACACCTTAATTCTGGAAGGCAGAATGAAGAAAAAAGATTTTTCCAGAGTTATGGCTGCATAAATCAGGGACAGAGCCTAATCTTCAGGTGATTCGCTCTCACTTTCCTGCATAGCTAAAGCTGAGTTCCTAGCTGCTGCTGTGACTGCTGGAGAGTGCTAATTAGCATGCTCCAGCAGATTTGATTAATCAAGTCTTCCTTGATGCATGCTAATTAACACATGTCAGAGCGGGCATTAGGCACATGTATAGGTGCTCTATGTTTTTTAAAAAAGCTAGAGAGTGTGCTAAACAGCTAAAGAGTCTGAGCTAAAAAGCCAGTGAGATAGAGAAATCAGGAGCAGCTAACAGACTGAAAATTGTCCTGAAATGCTTAGCTTCATTAGTTGGACATCAAGACCATTAAAAAGGAGAGACAAATAGTTAACACCTGTAGAGTGAAAAAGCCATTAAGTGAATTGACTCCCTCAACTGCCTGAACAGTAATATCACAGCTGCTGCACTGTACAGCAGCAGGACTCCAATCAGGTGCTTCCATTCCCAGGCAGAAAATCAGCTTCTCCATTTAATACATGCACCACAATTTGGCAGGGTTGATTTTTTGGGGGAAACACATCCATTGTATGTAAGAAAACATGGTATTTATTTTTATTTTTATTTGTTTGATTGTTTTTTACACTTACCCTCCCTTGGACTCAAGGCACCACTCACTGGACTTGATGCATCCCTGCATACCTTTTGTGAATCAAGTGGCACCCAGTTTCAAAACCTAATTTACACATTACAGCACTTGCCCCTTGCAGAGGGGCAGTGGAGGTGAGGGACTGTTCAGGCAGGGACAAGCCTGAGCTTGCATTTATCTACTTAAGCTTATCTGCTTATCTCCTCACACCAATTGGCATCCACTCTTCAGAGGATCTGGCTAATGCCCAGTGTATCCCAGGCACCCTGGTTAAGAATCATTGCTCTACATATTGGTGGTTTGGAAAGTTTCCTGAGAAGTTGGAGATGAGGGTTCAAAGTTTCTTATGCAGAGCGGGGAATTGATTCTATGTCTGTCACATACTGAGTGCTCTAGTCCCTAGTCTAGACGAGAACTATTTGGTGAATTAAATTCAAAATTGCAAAATGCTTTTGGGATGAGTGCAACTGCATTTTCCCATTAAATTACTATTCATTAAAAAAAAAAATCTCATCCATTTCTTTTCATAATACACTTTACTCCTGAGCTTCCCCATGACTGGCTGGTCACTTTTAATCCATGCACACACCTTTTTTTAGCCACCACTTAAATTTACATTTAAGAACAGTCTTAATGTAGTTTTTGAAAGATGAGCATTACGTGCAGCAACATTTTGGCATTGAGCTGTATATAATATTTGAGATTAACTTGTATGTAGTATCCCATATATATGTTCACTTTTGGGTTGTTAAAAGGTGGCCTGTCCCCTTAAAAAAGGCAGCCAGCACTGTTCAGTAGCTGCAACTATATGGAAAGGGCTAATAAGGAAGTGATTGACTGAGAGGTTAAAAACCCAGAGAGGAGAGCAGAAAGAGGATGGAGAGGGAACGGTTGAGCATACAAGATGTGCAAGTGTTGACGGTGGGTGGGCACAACTCCACACTACCACCACCACCCCTGCTGTTGCCAGGTGCTGGCTCTGGCCAGGCTGCAGCTGTGCCCCATGCCTCATCATCAGCACAGAAATCATACTGCCTCTGCTGCTGCCTCTGCTGCTGCTGGGCCCAGCCTCCAGCCGGGCTGCAGCCCTGCACCCCACCATCAGCACAGAAATCTTGGGGGTGAGAGGGCACATGCCCCACATACGTCTCCCATGCACTGCCTTTGCTAAGGGGAGGTACCAGCTATGACTAGAACATCTCCCTATGCTAAGGGGTCAGGCTGCTGTACTAGGGGCCGGAGCCAAGAAGTTCCCCTCCAGTGCCTGGGATTGACTTTTGTTTGCTTATTTGCCAATTTGTTTGTAGTTTAAAGATGGTGTTTGAATTGGGAAGAGTGACTGAAGAGCTCCTCAGGGAGCAACTCCACCCACTAAAGCCAGCAGGCTAAGCAACCTGTTTCCAGGGGTATACATTTAGAGCCTGGAATCAAGCCTTAATATACTAACTTAATTAGTGCAAGATGATGAAGGAAAAATAGGTGAGCTGTAAAAAGAAAGATGAGAATTTACGAACTGATATGTCTATATAATATAATGCACCATTATTAAGTTGAAAATAGTCATAAATTACAGGTGGAAAAGAAACAGCAATTTAGCTGAAAAAAGGAATACAAAATGTATAGACTTAATTTTGCATTGACAGTAAGGAGAGTGAATTGGCAACTGCACATGGTTCACATTGGGTTTTCCTCATGTTTGCATTTGATGCTTCAGACAACTTTATCTATGCTGTAAATGTAGAAAATGGATAATGGATCTGAGAACTTCATGACTGCATGGAGCATACACACATGAAAAGGAAAAAAGTGCTGTCTCTCCATTATGCAGCGTGTTGAGGTGCACGATAATTGTGTGGTGTTCTTTGAGAGCATGATTGAAGACTCTGAGGGATGCTAGCCGTGTATTGCTGAGAGCTTTAAATCTAAAGAAAACAATGAATATGTAAGATGTAAATTTCAGATGGCTAGGTAGCAACCAAGAAAACCCACAGACACATTCACTGCTTATTGACAAGAAATGTGTGGCAGGCACGAATACCTAATTTTATTAAGGTCAAAGAAAATAAAAAAACAGATTATCATGGTGTCATTCTTCCTTCTTCTGAAGACGAACTGTTAAATATAGGCCCAATCCAAGAAGGAATTTACAGTAGGCCATGATTTAACATTAAGTACATGTAATATCCCTTTGACTATAGCAAAGCTTCAACATGTGCTTAAAGTCAAGTGTTCTGACTGGGGATGCTTACCAGAATTAGAAACCCCAGCGGTGATGTTGATTTGATACACATGAATAAGGCCCAGAAGCATTTAAAAAAAAAGGAAAATAATGGTAGGTTCTTAAGGATGTGGCCATGTTTTCAAGAAAGTTGAGATAGTGCTGAATAAAGCCACTTGCTGAAATTTTACATCCATAGTTAGGCTCCTACCTTAGTCTCCCATTTAAAAAAAAAATCTTGGCCAAGGATTTAATTATGAAGTAAAACATAGCCGCTTGTAAAAAGGAACTAGATAATACCACTGTGGCAAGAAATATCCTTTACACAGAGATTATTGCTCTGTGATGGGTCAATATGTATGGAAGTGGGCCAAGCCCAGTTACTTTGTGCTGCTCTATATACCATTCATTTCACTCAGGTATTTTCTCCTTGACTAAGCAGAATAAAAGAGGATGGGATCTGTTGAAGCACTTGGAAAAATCACTATGTAAGGAGAATTACCACTTTAAGCAATGCTCCAAAGGCCAAAAGATCAGCCACTTATATTTATATGCTGAAAACCAATGTTTTTATTATACTTTGATGCAATGCTCATACAGTATGTTACAGACACATTAAAGAAAACATGAAAGCAAAAATTACATCAAAAATTATACTTGCCCAGTGGTGCCACATCACCCTTGAAAATGCCAGGTGTCCAGGATGGTCTGATTCCCTAATAGAAGAAAAAATGTGCTACAACTTTCTTTGTAATTGAAGGTAACAAAGGATGCCTGCTGGGTCACTCAGCGACTAAAACACTTAAATAGATAAATGCTGGCTGTGAGAAGTGAAAACCTCCTATAAGGAATGTACACTCTTGCATGTTAGAGAGAATAGATGGATTCTCTACAGGTGGGCATAATTCTTTCACTTATACAACTTTTTATCTTATTTTCTCTCCCTTCCTTTGGTCGTTCCTTCAGACAGTTGCCTCTTCATGTTACAGGGAGTTGCCTCCTTGGCAAATTTGTAACCCTGGGTAATGGTTAGAGTCAACGCCTGAGTAAAGGTTAGGTACAGACCTTAGATTAGAGATCCTGGCTGACAGTCAGGTCTGAAACTGATGTTTTTCATTAATCGTTCTAAGCAGAATTAGTCCCAAAATAACACTGCTTTACTAAGAGTCTTTTCGAACCCAATTTTCCTCAAAAGACTTTTGCCAGTTTGAGACTAAACTATTCTGGGTGCATCTACACGTGCCCCCACAGCACCATTGTCGCTGTACCATCATTTAGTACTTCCCTTAGGAAGTAGCTGGCGGTGCACCGTTATTTTTAGCCGCTATGCCACCGTAGCAATGTTCTATACGGAGGGAGCAATTCGCTACAGCGACATAGTGTCCTGTGTAGACGCACACTCTGAGTCATCACTGTCAGTGGGGAGTTGGATCAGAGCTATAAAACCAAGAATTCTCTACCCCTGAAATTTAAAGGAGTTTGGATGCAAAATTTGAGCTTGGGTCCCTGCTCCAAATAGAAAATACTATAAACTCCCATTTATTCTTCTAGAGCTCTTGCTTTGAATACTGCCATTTTTCAGAATTAAAAAAAAAAAAAAAGAATTAATCTTCCCCCTCTTTTGCCTTTCTTATTCCACCATTTTTAAGAAACTTCCTCTGAAAGTCTCTAAAGAAGCATATTCTATATATCATAGACATTTTGGGCACACCAAGACAAGCACGGACATGCAGTATGTGGTGCCACAGACCTGTCTGTGGATCTGCACACCACACACGCCACACATGCAGGCATTCTCCACGCCGGGTTTTTTTTTTTACCCTTTTGGCCAGAGGTTGAGGCAGCTAATAGATTACTCAGTTAAGAATCCTGTTGATTTTAATAGGAGCTTTGGCACGTCTTTGCATATTTTAGGGTTGTAGAACTTGTCCTTTAATCATTAAGATTGTTTTTGATGTAGCGCCAAATATTCCCCATGTATTCTATTAGATAAGGGCAGTATTTACAATGATAGGTATCATTGAAAACTAGTGGAGCCTTTGAAAAATGGCCATTTAGAAAGAGGACTTCAAAAATGCCCTCTAATTATGGCTGTCTTCATTTCTATATACCCATTTCAGGGGCTTCAGCTGAAGTTATTTGTACTCAGTACCTGTGAAAAGCAGGACATAGACATCCCCAAAACTGAGGCACCTGGAATGAGAGCTCATTTGTGAAAAGTGACTTTAATCTACCTTAGTGGGTGCATCTGCAGATCACTCTAGAGTAATGTAGCAATGCACTATGTTGCCATATGGCGTGCTATGGTGACGTAGTGATCACATGGGTCTACACATGATCGCCAGCTATGTCACTGTGGTGGCACACTTCCCCAGTATAGCACACTAACAATATAGCTGGGAAGTTTACCCATGCACTGTGCACACAGAGCAGTAACAACCCATACTGTGCTGTACTTTAGTACTTCCAAACAGAAGCATTAATGCATGGTGCTGTAACAACGTTGCCATATGGCAATGTGTAGGTGCACCCAGTGTTTACTTTTATTGGAGCAGTTCACAATGTTCCATACACTTTAGAGGAAATCATTTCAAATAACAAAAATTATTTATGTGCTGTAGGTGAAGAAAGTCTAGGTCCAAACTATAGATGCTTCACTGAACTCAGGACTGCTATGCTGATTTATGTTAGCTGGTAATCTGGTCCTTGGTTTTGAATGGCTCCCATTAGACTTTGATACAGGGAGTGGCATACTAATATATGTCTCCAACTGTAAATCGTGCAGTTAAACTCATGAGTAAATTAAGTGTATTTTTCAAGTTAAAGTTCATAAAAGAGTGACCTCTCTAATTTGCATCAAGATCTTATTTGACAAAGCATTTGCTGGTCACATTGCCTTTAGACAACACAAAAGATTAATGCTTAGAATATGCTCAGCTGTTGAAAATTTTAAAGATAATATCAGAAAAGTAATTCAACATGTTCCCAAGACTCTTAGTCACATTGCAAAAACTCTAATCTTTGTCAAAATTCAGGAAGAACATTATCCTTTCAGAGCACTCATTTCATCTTAGAAAGAGCAGAGCCAAATGTAAGCCTAGGGAAACATGACTTGACTTCATAGGCTTGGATTCTCTCCAACAGAAGGAAATTGGGCAGTATACCACGGAAGGGTGGTCTTTGGTTAAGGCACTAAAACATGACTCAGGCTAGGTTCTGTTCTCATCTCTGCTACAGAATTTCTGTTGGACCTTGAGCAAGTCAGTTCTGTTCCCCAGTCTATAAACTGGGGCTATTGATATGTCCTTTGTATATCTTGCTTGTTCAGATTGTAAACTCTTTGTAGTGGGCTCTTGCACTATGTCTGTGTGTAGGCACATGTTCATGTGCACACACGCACTCATTAGTATGTATATCATGTAGCACAGTGGGGACTGAATCACACCTGGGGCCTCTATGCACTACTATGCTAATGTGCTAATATTGCACCAAAAAAGAGAAATAACTTGATAAACAGCCCCAATGCCAAATAAATATGTCAAACTGGAAATGCACCATACAGAGAAAACATAGAATTAAAAAAATTAACTTCATACCATGAAGAATTTGAAAACTAAGCTGTCAGTTTTGTCTTGAATGATCTGGCCCTAAAATCCTCATACAAGTCAAGATCCCATTCAACCTTTTGGCCCTGCAGACCAGATGACACAGCAAGGCCTGTGGATTTTATGATGTGGCAGGGCCTGTCTGCAGGCTGGATTGGGCCCTGAGGCCTGGCATCACCCCCTCCCTGCCCTGCACACTGGATTGGGCCAGCACTCACACTCCCTGTACTCCAAGATTGGGTCCTGGGGGGTCAAGGTCACTGCCTCCTACCCTGGAATTGGGTTGCAGGGGCCTGGTGCCACTGCCTCCCTCAGCCCCCCACACTGGGATTGGGCCTTGGGGCCTGGTGCTGCCCCTGCCTAGCCCTGTGTCCTAGGATACAGCATCCAATCCAGCATTCAGGGCCCAGGGCTCCCTGTGGGTCTGAAGATTTGGCAGCCAGGGAGCAGTGCCATCACACCCCAGTGACCAAGTTTCTGGACCTGTGGGGACCTCTGCCAGCCAAATGTTTCTGTACTCTGGGCTGCACCTGGCCTGCAAGCTGGACCTTGAGCACCCCTGCATTAGAGCTACAACACTATTTGCCACTGGCAGCTGAATACTACAACTTCCTAGCTTCCTATGCTGTTTTATAAGCCTTAAATTTACCAGAAATGCAAGAAGCAGTGAACAAAACCTTGACTTTAAATGTTATAATACAGATGTGCTCAAACTTTTGGCCCTACTGGCCAGATGAGTGGTGTTGGGCTGGTCCACAGGCCAGATTGAGCTGCATTTACCAGGATTGGGCCCTTGGGCCAGGTACCACCCCCTTCTGCCCCCATGCTCTGGGATTGGTTGCCAAGGGCCTAGCACCACCCCATCCCATCCCTGCATGCTGGGATTGAGTCCCAAGGGCCTGGTGCTGTCCCCTCCCACCACCACATGCTGGGATTGGTTCTAGGAGGCCCAGGGCTGCCTCCTTCTTCCAGATTTGGTTCCCCACTCCCCCTGCCACTCCCTCCTGCCCCAGTGTACTGGGATTGAACCCTGGGGTCCAGTGCCACTCTTGCCTGACCCTATAAGCTGGAATTGAGTGCCTGATCCAGAACACAGAGGCCAGGGCTTCCCACAGGTCTGGAAATTTGGTGGTGGGGGAAGAGTGCTTTCACTTTCCCACCAGTAAATTTCCAGACCCTTGGTGATCCCCACTGGCCAACTGATGTGGGGCCACAGGCCAGATCTGCACCCCTGCTCTCATATATATAGTGTGAGCACAGATGTGTCAGAAGATAACAGCATTGGATTTCCAGATATAGAAACTGATGTGTCAGAATTGAAACTTTCCTCAAAATTGACAAACAAGGTTACTGTTCCTGAGATTACTTAATGCTGATTACCCTGTACCACCCTGCTATGGCTCTCTTTGTGAAATGAAACATCATAATTTTGTATATGTATGTTGGCACTGGATTCATAACCCAGCCCTGATGCCCTGCTCTGGGGCAAGCACAACCTTCAGATCAACCACAACTCCTCCAGTAGATAATAGGCAAATTTTATTGATACTCAGTGATAGGAAATAAGAGCAATGCAGGCAAAGCAGGCAAGATGATTGATTACAACATACATATATACGTACCCAAATTATCCAGTGCCCAGAATATGGACAAGGGAAGCAATGTGTCTGGCCAGTACATAAATGACACCTTGAGGTTCTTTGCTTGAATGTCTGACGTCAGCAACCCTGGAGGTTAGAGGCCGACACCAATTTGCTGTTTTGAAAACTCCTTCTTTTGTATTCTTTCTTCTCTGATGACTATTCATTTCCAGGTATTGCCTATTGGTTTCCTTGGGGTCGTCATGCTGCCCACATTCTGTTTTGTCAGCCAAAATCCTATCTTCATAAACCTATCATATGTATACACCTTAATTTGGTCATTTCATTTGAAACCAGAAATCCCAAGGGTTTTTGCAAGTGGGTACTGTAGCCCTGGAGCCAGGCCTATCTCTGTTATGAGAATAAAGTTTGGATGTTGTTAATTTCCCAGGATGCGTATATCCATTGGCCTCAGACACCCTGTGTGCCTTGAAGGATGTGAAACTGTGAGACAAACAGGCTTTTAGAAATCAATTAACCCTTGCCATTCCCCTAAACCATTGTTCTAATACAATATCTATTTTACCTACAAGCCAAGTCCTAAAAGCAAACCTCTAAATATCATTTCTAGCCATGAATGTATAGCAGCACGTTCCCATTTGAGCATAACTGAGCCCTTGTACTAAATTTCAGAAACTTGGCCAGGTTCAAATAATCTACTTGAATGCTTCAGATGAACCATCCTGCATGTATTTCAGGACAGCTTTTTAGTTGCATCCCTCTTTCCTGATAACTCTTGTGTACTGAGCAATCCAAGAAGTAAAATCTGAGGGTTGAATAGGCATTTCTCTCCTGAAGCATTTTAGCTTTCATACTGAAAATACTATATAAACTAAGAACAACACATTCCAAGGTGGTCTTAATAAAGATTTTAAAAGCTGGCATTATCAATCCAAAACTACAGTTGAAAAATACAAATGCTGAACAAAAATTGCTAACTGCACTGGGGTTATTCTGTAAGCATCATGATGACTGCTGGAACCTTAAGAGTTAAACAATGGTCATACAAGTCAATAAGAAAAATATATTAAATCATTGCACTAAGAGTTTCATTTGCTGCTGTAGATATTCAAAGCTGAAATCAGTGTTGCAGAGAAATTCTCATCTCAAGCAGTTTCCAGCCCCTCAAAATGTACACTACTGCTTGTTTTTATATATCACATCTACATCCCTAATCACTACGTTTCTCCTACTTGTGTGTTTAATCACTGCTCATCAACACACTTTTTCTTTATAAAATTGCTAAATGTGTCTGTCTGCAATTGACCCTTCTGTTCTGTACTGTACAGTTTCTCATGCATAACTACCCATGCAGGGTATTAATACACTATTCAGGTAATACAGGGAACACTCTGACCATGGGCTTAATTATATAATGTCATCAGTCTCTCAAGTATACCCCCTGCTGTGAAGCACTGCATGAGAAACCTCCTAATACAACACCTAGGGGGTTCTTACATTGAACTGACTTTACTGAAATGTATTCCATTAGAGGAGCAGAAATTTAATGGAGAAATCATTATTTTATTATATTGGTATTTTATGGGTAACATGTTGCATGAAGGTTCCGCTCGTTGGATCTTGTTATGCCTTTTTCTGCTACATTAAAGAGCTGTCTATTTTCTGAAATCTCTTCTCCATGAAAATGCTAAAATACCAGGATCAAATCACCCCTCCCTCTCTCTTGGATAAACTAAATTAAACTTTTCTAGTCTCTCACTTTAAAGCATGTTTTGTATCTCTCTTACTCTTGTAGCTCTTTTCTAAGCCATTTGCAATTTTTCAGCATCTTTTTTGAAATGTGAATACTTGAAATGTTATGCTATTAATGTTGTTAATAAACATTAAATGCAATAACAGCTCCGGTATGTTCAAACATTAGGGTTATATCTCATATAGTTAATTGTTTACCCTGGGAAAATCCAGGTAGCTGCCCTACTCTACCTTAACTGTTAGGTGTCATGGACAGAGGATCATGGCTTGTTTCCATAAAGTGCAATGCACTTACCATGTATTTCCTACTCTGGGTTCCTGTCATCACGTCTGTCCTTCTCCTTGACACTTGAGCATTCTCTCTCTTTTCCTACTTATACTGTTATCACACCCTTTGATCATGCCACTTTCTCTGTATGTCACTTGCTTTTTTAAATATCTATTTCCTGCTTCCCCTTCGCTGTCTTCCTATTAATACTACACCCATGGTTATGGTATTTGTACAACAAACTACTGGAATAATCTACTTCCTTGGCTCTAGTTGTTTTTTGTTTATATTGGTTGCCTGGTAACAACTGTTATACTTGAAGTTGCAAAACTTTCATTTAAAGAACCCTTGTTTTGCACAGTCAGAGCTTATATATATGATTGCCAGTTAGGCTGATGTTTTCCATGCTTCATCTCTGGTTGAAAGTTATGCTTCTTCCTCTCCCTCTCTTTCTTTTAATTTGGAAAATACAGGTAAAATTTCTTCAGGCTTTTTAAAGTTCTGCAGGGATAAAAACTAAAATGCTACAATTGTACCACCAACTGACTTCTTAAAATCTTACCACAGCATCCTTAATTGGTGCTTTTAAAGTGAACACAAAAAAGCAAAACATAAACTGTATTTATTATGCAATATCTCAATGGAAAAAAGGAGGTGGAGTGGCTGTATCTTGCTTAGGGTATATATCTGATTGCAAATGGCAGCACAGTTCTTTGTTGATTTCTGCCAGGCCTTCAGACTTAGCCTGGGAACTGAGAGCCAAACAGAGAGTTCCTTCTAACTCACTTATCAACCATAGGTGGGGCAAATAGGAAAGTCATCAGTGGAAGAGTTTCTTTGCAACTGTGCAGCCCCATAATCATCAAATTCTGTCTTCAGGAGACCCTACACAGTCTTATTGCTATGAATAGGCACAGACAACACCTGACGTGACTTGTCACAGTTCTTTTGATGATATACAAGAAGGACCAGAATCTGTCTCATTTCTTATTTGCCGTGTTGACTCCGCAAGGCTAACAGGAATAGAAAGTAGCAAAATGTATTTTGCCCACTACACCGAGGAGAGCTGGTTCTGATACAAAAGATTTTTGCAGAAGCTCTTTGACAATAACAGAAATATTTTGTCCACTCTTTATCAAGAAAACAGCATTGTAACATCTTGCTTTATCCCTGAGCAAATCCCTCTTGTACTTTCACTTGGCATTAGAAGAAAATTGATCTAAAATCCTGCCCAAAATTAAACAAATTTTAAATGCTTTGTGAAGGTCTGATCCTCCCAAGTGTTCTCAACTCTCATCAATGTTAATAGGAATCAGTGGTGCTCAACACCTTGCAAAAAGTGTTTAGTACTTTGCATTATGGGCTCATAAGTGACCATAAAATTAACTTCAGTGTATGAATTATAGCTACTTCACTCTGTACTGGCAGAGTAATTTGTGTGGAAACAGATAAAAAACTAATTGTTAATCTTATAATGAAAAATCCATACCATGTAAATCATGGGGGGAAACAGAGAAAGATTTCATGGGTTAGTTATTGTAAAAATGGTGAATTTCACACTTTGTTGAATTAATTGAAGAGCATCTAAAAACCAATAAAATTATTTCATAATATTAAAAAATCATTATTCTTGGTTCAAAGTTATTTAATAATGAATCCAAATATAAACAAAATTAGCATGACAGGATGAAAATTGTGTGTTTTAAAGTATGAAAAGTAGCATGAAACAACCAGCAAAACAAGTCAAAATATTTTTTCTTGTGAAATTAATGGGTGTTTTTTAATTCTCTCAGGCTAATGGATGAGAAAGTGTTACATATCCATGTAATGCAAGTTCTGGAATTTCATTCCGAAGCTAACATGAAAACCTCCTTTCTTGCGGTATGAAAAAATAGTCTAGTGATTAGAGCAGAAGAAAGTGTATATGTATTTCTGGGTAATGATCCCAGCTGTATCACATGATCACAGACAAGTCATTTAGGACCACATTTTCAAAAATCTCAAACAACTTTTGGATGTATACAGCTCCTCCAAATTTCATTTAGAGTTGTTGGGGCTCAGCACCTTTTTAAGTCAAGGCCTATGGTGTCTTAAGCTGAGCACCAAGAAATGAGGGCACCTGATATTAGTGTACAATGTCTAAAAGTGTTGACCTTAAATCTACGTGCCTTAATTTCCCATTTTTAAAACAGGAATAATATGGACTTAGCATCTATGGTGCTGTCACTGTGATAAGTCCCTCATAGTCAAGTATGATGGTGCTGTAGTGGGAGTGGTGTACTGCATGATTAAAATTGTTAATTACTGAAATGGGCTCTAGCATGTTTGAAAAAAAAATAATGGCAAAATATTATTGATTTAATGTAAATTGTTTCAGAAGAGACTGACAGACTGTCAGCAATGTTACAGTGATGTAAAGAGAAAGTTTTGAAAGATTCTGTCTCCATAGGCAATGGGAAAAGATTCAGGCCTCTAATGAAACAGTCTGAGACATGAGGGAAGCTTTTGCCAAAAGATCTAATGTTTTGGCATATTTACTTACTTTATGTTTGGGATACTTTCCTGGTTCTGATGCGCTCACTGCCAAAGAAGTCTCTCTAATGTTCAGCTGGTGTCGTCAGTCACTGAGGTCACAGGACACTGTTTGGTGCTCAACAATTATGAAGTGCAGGTCATTTATCCGGGTGCCTAAATGTAACCTTAAAAAGAACAGCTGAAGTGTTTGGTCTTTTAGGCTTCAGTTCTGTATTAACATGTTCTTGAGTTCATTCCTTTTCAGGCAAACACACATTTTAAGTAAGTGGGACTTAAAGACATACTAAAAGGTGCTTTGTTAAATAAGAAGAGTTTACGGAACAGAACCTAATGCCACAATCCTGCTACTAAACATGAATACGTTGTGTCTGTGCAGCAGTTGTATGATAATGCATGACTGAACTCCCATATTCAGTTCAGAGATTTTTACTTTCCATTTTCACTTGCAGTGTTCTGAATCTGTACGTGTTGAGATCAAACCCTGAGCTATTAAGGGTTCAATGTAATTAACAGAAACTTATATGACAAACTTTTTTCCTTTGCCTTGTGTGCTTAGGCACAACTGGAGCCATCAGAGGACACCTCTAAACTCCCATGGCAATGGATAGAGTGTTGCTGGACAGTCTGGTTATCTGAATTTCTTCTTATGGTAAAATATCTACCACCTTTTGGGGCTTATACACCCTAGTGAAGAACATTAGAGAGGAAGATTCGGTGTCATGTAAATGAGTAGGCAGTCTTCATGCCAAACTGTGCAGATGACAAAGGCCTTATTACCCACTGTCACTATATTAATACAGAGGGAGTGATCATAAGGTGGGAGTAAAATGGCTCACAAGTAGCAGCAAAGAGGAGAGAAGCAAGGTTTTTAACATGTAATAACGAAGGGGAGAAACTACAGCAAATAACTGGAGGACAAGGGAAACTGGTGGCACTTTGCCTGACATACTGAGAAGCCTTTGGAAAATCTCTTCCTGTTTTCCACATATTTAAGCATAGCCAGCATGAGTGTTGCTGCTCCAGTTGGCAAAAGACAACATGGATTAGTGAAAGTGGAGAAATGCTTAACAGCAAGGATGCGATTAAATGACTGAGCATACTGCACAAAGTCTGTCTAGGTATGACCAGAAGGCACATATTCATGAGAAAATGAACCAAATATTCTCTATTATGCCTGTGAAACCCAACTGAAGTCAAGTATGGGAGAGCAGGAGTGACAACAATGTCTACAAAGCATTTGTAGTTTAATTGTTATTAGAAAGCTTCCTAAAGATTTCAGGGTGTCTGATGGAATGAATGCACAGCATGGCTGAATATAAATGAATAAAATCCTGATAGAATCAAATGAAAATAAAACAGGGTGTTGGAGTGAGAACACAGTAAAACCTTATTAAAAGCTTGATGCATTGTATTTTTCACTGTAGGGAAGCAGTGAAACTTCTCCATAATGCTAAAAAGTATCTCTAGGCCTAAGGACTGCAGGAGAAAAAATAGCAAAACGATCATTAAAAAACCCTTTTGTAAATGCTGATGTCTATTGATGCAAAATGCTATTCATTCTCTTATTGAAGAGTGAGGAGCTGAAAAGCTGTACAAACACTAACAAATTGCTTGTAATTTTGTGCCATTACTAAAAATGCAGTCCTAACTAAACAATGCAGTAGCTAAACAATTACACACTTGTTAGCTGGAGCACATTGGTAATCTTCAAAAGAATTAAGAAAGAGAAATGATATGTGGAACCATAAAGTATAGATATCCTTTCTCGGAACTTCCACAAAACTAGTAAGAAAATGAACTCAGAATCTAGAATGCTGAGCATTTTTGTATCTTCTACTCCAAATCACAGCACCAGTGAAGTCATTGGAAGTTTTACCATCAATTTTAACACAAAGATGATGTTGCCCTCTAAGACTTAATTTGTCATTCAAAGGACTGGATATTGCTATTGGAAATAAGCTCTGTTGCCTGTTAGTGAAATAGCTGCACCATTTCAGCTGTATTTAGAAAACAAAATGTCTCAGTACTACTTTTTTATTTTTCACAAAAATACCAAGAAGCTGCTGCCTAGCTTGGGGCCGTGTGTTGGCACTGTATTCAAAGACTACTGCATCATCATGAGATTCAGTCTGTACTGAATCAGTAAGGTATATTATTGCTGCTCACAGTAACATAGTTGAAACTGGAGAAGACGGATTCCAAAATTTAATGACTCCGATACCCCTGTTGCTGAATCAGAGCATCACTGTAAATATATATTAACAAAAGGGTTTGAAGCTTGTATAATATAAATGTGAACATAAAGGGAGATGGCATATGGGAAATTGTTGATTTCATTAATAAGATGAAGGTGATCAGCAAAACATGTTTGCTTTCCAGGTCATGCAGGTTGTGACTTTGGGATTTTTGAAGAAATCTCTGACACTGTCGCGGAAGCAAAAAGAACAATATGTACTGTATACACGAAGAGGAGGAATATTTGCTGTTGAGAAGGTAAAAAAATTATAGCTGGATTATTTTGGAAATGTACAGGAAATGGACCATCTGGAAAAAGAGGATAATGCTAAGGCATCTTTAGTTAAAGGCTGAAGAATATTTAAGCACTGATTTAACGTCTTTTCAAATATTGCAGTAACAATGAAAAGCAGATCAACATTTTAGGGAAGGCAAATACAAGTAGAGCTAGACAACCTTTTGGAGTGGGTAATGAACAGAACAGAGCAGTGGTTTTCAACCTTTTTCATTTGCAGACCCCTTTGAAAATTTCAAATGGAGATGGAGACCCCTTTGAAATTTAAGTATAGGTATTAACATACGTTTGACTTTTGTGGACCCCAGGGATCCATGGACCACAGGTTGAAGAACACTGGATTAGAATAAGTAAAAGGAAGAAATAGTTGAGTGCTTATGTCTTTTCCATTGTAAGGAATGGAGGTAAGTAAAGTGGGGAGTGGAGCCAATATATCAAGCTAACGCCATGCTCACTCTTCCCTTTTAAGACATTTCTTCTTGATCAGACCATGGGGGCACATCTACACATGACTATTAATGTGCAGCAGTAAGCTCTGGAGTGTCTGCATGTGTGATTGGGAGTGCAGCATGTTGAGCTGGGGTTGAGCAGCCTGGCTGGCAGGGAGATTTGGGGGGTCAACCCCTAGGGCTGCTTCTCCCCAGCTCAACATGCTGTGGCGGGACTGGCTGAAGCAGTGTGGGTCTAGGTGGCAGGCAGTGCCCAAACTGAAGTACCCTTGTGCTATAGTCAGGCCCTCAAGTGTCTGCACTTGCTCTGCTCTGGAGATTTTTACTATGCAACAGGATAGTACTTGTTTTTATCCATGAGTGACTGGTGCCTCCTGAGTCAGGGGACACACTTGCCCCCCCAGCAGCCAGGCAGTGACCGGGGGGGATCCCCTGCAGCCGATGTGCTGACCTGGAAGGGCCAGGGGTGTGCCCAGAAGTGCCAATGGTACTTCTCCTGGTGCCCCCACTCCCCAGCTGGTGCTCTCAGTGGGGTACCAGCACACCTGCCTACCCCTCCTGCCTGTCATCTAATTGGGGAACGCTGGCTGTCAGGGGGTGCACCAGCATTCTCAGGGGGTGTACATGCAGCCCTGTGCACCCACTACGCATTGCCACTGTATTTATCCCTGGATTACCTTAACTTAGTTTACTTAGTTTACTAATAGGGGCACATGTGTGGATGCCGAGATGTTTACTGTGCAGCTAATTAGTCTACCATGCAGTAAATGTCTTGTGTAGACATGTCCTGGTATTAATACCACATACTCCTTGGCTTCACTGGTTTCAGAGCCTACATCCCCTTCCTAGCCCCTGAAGAAGGGTAAATATAAAGTAAAGAAATAATTTACCAAGTAATAAGAACAGATAAGTATCTGTTAAAAATTGCAATTGAAATGTAGTGAAAAATAGGGTTGGAAGGGATCTCAGGAGATCATTGTAGTCCAACCTCTTGCTCAAGGTAGGATAATTGTTCTCTGAACCGTCCCAGACAAATGTTTGCTTAAGCCACCTTTACAAACTACCAATTACATTATTTTTTAATGGCTTAGACTTTTTCTTTTAAAAAATATATTGTATTCATTAGAACAAGTATATTGAGGCCAATAACAGCAAACATGAGTTTTGGTGCTATAAGTAGAAACATGGCTGTAAACTGAACAATTTATGACACAGATGTGTATAAGAAAATTAAAGCTAACCAATACTAAAAACTATAAGTGAATTTACTCTGGAAATGACAAACAGACATTAGGGACAATCTTGTGGTGGTCTGTTAAATCTTGCTCCCCCCCCACCCTTAGATAATCATAAACCAGATTATGTACTTAGGTACATCTTTGAGCAAGAAGAGAGACATATAGAACTGACGTTAGGTATGAAATCACAGTTGTTCAAATCAGTAAGCAAATGTATCACTCTATTATATAGAAGCTTCAAGCAAGGGAGAGGTCCTGCTGGGTGGAGAATACAGGTGTCCAGCCTCATAGGTTTAAAGACATGACTATTTCAAGGCTTACATGTGACATATGAACATCCCCTGAATGCTATCCCTTGTCACACACACATTCTATTACTACTTTCAACAGATTGCTTTCAATATCAGGAATGAAGCTGAAACTGGCACTAAGAACCTGACTCACTCCATTTCCATCTCAGTAAGAGGGCCTATAAAGAAGGAAAGATGAAGTCTGGCAAACCTTACTCAATTGCAAGATCTTTTATATTGGATTGAGAACAAGATACCATGAACAGAACCTGCTGAAATTTTTTCTAAACTTCCCACCTGAGCAAAAAATTAAAAAAACCCAAATTTGACCAGTTTTCTCAGCTTATTATACCCTTGTTTGGAAATAATCTTCCTGACAGGCCTCTGTATACAGTGAATTACATGGAGATGAGAGAAAGAGGCCTGTGGGATGGCGCATATGAAATCCTGAGATGACATTCAATTGCCAATACAAATTGCTGGTAATTTCTCTCATTTCTTATTTAAACTTTATGTCAAATACATGTTAGAAAAAGATTAAAACACTGACAAAGACAAGAGTGCACATTCTAAACTTTATAAACATTATTTTAATAAAATTTCATGTAACCAATAACTAAGTACAGGTGGTAGGGGCCCGTGTCCAAGAATCCAGTTTCTAGAGTAACTTATCCTTTCCTTTTCCTTTCTTTTTCTTTCACCAGCATACACACTACTACCATCCCAATCAGAGAGGCACAGCCATTGTGAGGTTTTGTATTATATTCAGAAAAGACCCCTGGATTACCTTAATTTGGTTTCCACTCTTTTACCTTGGCACTGCAGTGAGTACAGTATACAGTAATATATTCAATCACACCCTTTATATTCCTCTAATGCACAGATATAAAAAACAGATACTCTGCTGACTTAATTCCAGTGACATTAGTAGAGTTAGATCAGCAGAAAATCTGGTTCCAAGTGAGTTAAGAATCACATCACAAATATTCACCAAGTATCATCTTACTTTTCCCAGGCCATATCACTATTCTGTTAACTCATGCTATCATAATTTTGGTCCAAATTTACAGCTCGGAAAAATAAGGTTTTATATAGCTTTCACATAGAATATTTTTCCTAATTTTTTAAAAGTTAACTGGTACAATAAATAAAAAAAGCATACTTCTGCATTGTTTAAAATCCAAACCTTGCATTCCTGAATCTTGAAAGTGAAACTCGGAACAAAGTGAAACCGACATTGATTTTCATTGTCAAAGGTAGGAGAAATGAAAAGTAATGTTCAAAGAGCATGACTCTCGCCAGTTTTAACATTTTTTGTTCCTAGTGATTGAAGGTGGTATTGACAACATGGATCGAAAAAAAATCTCTTTGCTACATACTGAATATTGACAATTTTTAATGTTAAAAAAAATCCTGTGTTAGATTGATTTAAATTGTGGGATTTTTTAAACCCACCCAAAAATGGCATCTGCTTTAAAGCCCAGACAAAAATATGAAAGTGTAATTAAAAATGCATTATAATGAATGTGAACAAGACAGTTGAATTAAGGTTGTATAAGGAATCTTAATTCAGCCAATTCCGAACTTTGGAGGGCTTGATTTTGCAATCTTAACATTCTTTAACAGATATTTTTTTGGAATGTATTTACATCTTTGGAATGAACTGTATTTAAGTTGACTATATCTTTAAAGGAGTTTGATCATTTTAGATGATGAACTGATAGTGCTTTTGATAGCATCTGCCTTCTGTGCCATGGTTACTGCTGTCAAATTAAAAGCCTCAAGAGGGAAAGTATAGGATTGCTGCATTGCTTACCACTAAAAACTGTGTCAAAACTTGTGTTTTCTTGTTAGCAGCAGAACTTGGAATATGCTTCTGAGCGTGTTTAAGTAAGTGGCTTTACCGCTCCTGCATGCATATTTTTCTGTCACAAAGGATATTGTGAGGCTTAATTAATCATTTCTGAATAATCTGAGATCTTTGAACAAAGTGCAGGTAAAAGCAAAAGATTGATTATTGTTATTATATTTTCTCATGCATAATATGCCCCCAAATATAGCATATACCCTATTTTTGACAGACAGCTTGAAGAAAAAATATGTTTACCTTGCAATCTGGGTAAATAATTGATCCAGTATGCTGAGCCTGGGGCCACACACTGGGTCTCGGACTGTACACTAGATCCAGCTATGGACTGACCCTGTGTCTTGGCCTGATCTGGTGCATCACGTCTGGTGTCATGTGCTGGGTCCAGCCACGACCTGACTCCATATATTGGCCCAGTCTGGCATGCCAGGTTTGGGGCCACATGATGAGTCTGGGGCTATGTACCAGGTCCAATCACAGACTGACCCCACACGTTGGCCTGATTTGGTGTCCCGGGCTTGGGACCACATGCTGGATCTGGCTATAGACAGACTGTGGGTGCCAGCTCGATATGATGTACCAGGTCTGACCCAAGCAGTGGCATAATACAATTCACAGGGTTATGCCATCCAGCCTGGGGGTTCCCCAAGGCTCTGGAGATTGGCAGTGGGGCACTGGTGGCAGCATTAATTGCCTTGGCTCCCAAAGCCACTCTGGGAGCCATGGCAATTAACGCTGCCCCCACTTCCCTGTTGACAAATCTCCAAATCCCTGGGGATCTGTATTTCTTGCATATAACATGTACCCCAATTTCTCTTGGCTGGTTTGGGGGGGAAAGGTATGTGTTTTATGGGAGAAAGTATGGTAGCTATAGAAATGATACTGTAAATTACTATTTTTTTAACAGTCTTGCCAGTATTTCCTAACCTTAACTTGGAGGTGATTCCTATGCAAAGCTTAAATTTGAATGTTCACATTCATTCAGTCCTGGGCTTCCGAGACTTCAACATGGATGTCAGTCAGGTGTGATAGAATGCCACGTGAATTACAAGGCCGTATTCCGATGTAATTACTTCATTAATAGTGACTCTAATTCTATTTTTCTCTGAAAAGGAAAACAGACCCCCAATTCAATAAAAATAAAAAGGGTTAAATGGAATCCTCTGTTCCAGAATTACTACCCAGGGTTCTCTTCTGGTTTTTTATTGCTGTGGGTGTCAAACATAAGGGATATCTAATCCTATAGCCTCTTGATGGTTTGGAAACTTCTGGCCCTCAAGTACATCTTGGAGTAATATTGTTTTCCAGGTATTTAGTTTCTTCGGTGACAGAAGACTGATTTTCAGTAATAATTCCTGATGACCCCATACATGTGTAACAGGATAGACAACTGTTGAGAATAGACAAGTATTATGTACACCTCTATTACACTTCCCTTCTTCCTGCACCTTAGCTTAACTCTGATGTAGAACAGGCCACAGTTCTGAGAGAAAGTTGTTTCTGGAATTAAACCCTAGGACTACTGTGTATAAAATGTTGATAAATAAGTGTTAATAGTTCCCAGTCAGCTTCAAAAGACAGAGTGCCAAACAGTTTCATAGTAAACAAACATTTAAGGCATGTATTGCAAATAGTATAAAATGTAGTAAATATTACTTGGAATACTATGCATAACCTATAAGCCAGGGGTGGGCAATTATTTTGGGTGGAGGGCCACTTACTCAGTTTTGGCAAGCCATTGAGGGCCACCTGACAGGCAGCCAGGGGCAGATAAATATTAATTTTCTAAATTTTCTAGGGGTCCTGCAGGCTGGACAGAATGGCCTAGCGGGCCGCATCTGGACCCCAGGCCACATTTTGTCCACCCCTGTGCAAAAGCTATTGAACAGTAAGTATATTGATGTTCCTCATACAAGGTTTTCACCTTTTGTTGATATTCCCTATTTAAATATAAATGCAAGGTTTCGACAGGACATTTACTCTATTATTATTATTTGGTGCACAAATTTAACATGTCTTTGAATCTTCTTTCTGAGATGATTTTCAGTAGTTATGCTGTGACCATTTTACTTACACACACACACACACACATTTTATACCTCCCCTGAACTTTATAGAGCTTCAGAGTTATTTTTCTAACATGACAGAAATTTGTCAGCAAAACACACTTTGGGTTCCCCACAGCTAGAAAATTTTAAGTCCCTTGTGTTATTAGATGACTGGCAAAATAGAAAACCTAGAGTCAGTATCCAAAATGGTATAAGTATTGGGACCTACTTTTCCCCAGGAGACAGCCTATCACAGAACCTCCACGTCACGGCTAACTTGGCTCTTGGAGGGTGCCTGCATGACACACCACGCAGATTCCCCACGATTAGCTATGCTACCTGTTGAAATGAAAGTGGGAGAGAAACCAGCTATAAAGTTGTTAACACTTTTTAGCTGTAACATTTTCCAGCTCTAACTTTATAGCTGGAAGCACCGTTTTATGGTGTGCTAGTTACATTGCAGGTGTAGCCTGTTAAAATTATATGGCATGAATAACCTGTTAATTGCGTAATACATGTAAGGCAGAGATGGGACCCACGAAACCTTCCTAAACCACTGAACACGTGCAGTAACTGCTAACAAGCCAACACTGTAAGTTTGGGGCCAGAATAAGCCATTAAAATCTGTGCCTCCATTGCTCTCCTTCCATTTTTGTTTTGTTTTTGGCCGAACAGTAATCTGTTGTTGTGGCATAGTGTACAGGCGGTGTGCACGTGTTCGTGACGCTTGCAAGATCAGGCCTATTATTTGCTCTGGTGGGGGCATGTTTTCAGGGGATTTGTTTTTGGGTTCCAACTGGCGGCCGTCTTGCGTAGGGTCCCCAGCTCTGTTTGAATCTATCGTCCGGGAGGTCTCCAGAGTGCTAGCGTGCCCGTGACTCACAACACGAACATGCCCGTATGCTTGTGTCGATCGGTTACGGATTATGGTGTGCAGACTTTACATCAGGAAGGCAAATGCACTGATACGTTTTAAAAACCTACCTGGCTACTGTATAAATTGGATTCAACGTTTCATATTCATTTTAATGAATGCGCCGCCGTTGATCTCCTGGGGGGCTCTCAGCAGTCTCCTGGAGATGCACTGGCGCATCGTAGGGGGTGCACGTGAACTCCCTGAGGCTGGCTGCTGCTGATGGTGCGGGCGGTGCCTGCGGGTGGTCACTGTTCACCCTCCTCTCCCCCGTTGCTGCCAACCCCGCTGGCAGCGTCTGTGGGCGATTGCCCACCACCACCATGGCCTACGAGCTGTCGCCGCTCACCGCCACCATGGCCTGCAGGCAGTCGCCGTGCGGCCCAGCCTCGGGAGGCACGAGGCGTGGGTGTGGAGATGCACACGGAGCCCGCGGAGGCCCCAGGGCAGTCCTGGAGGGCTGGCGCCCCCAGTGGTGCGGCGGCCCGTTGTGGATGCCCAAGGAGGCCCGCGAGCTGCCAGAGCCATGTGAAGCGGGGCTCTGCCTGGCACCAGAGCGGAGCCGGTGGCAGAGCAGGGCCGCGCCCGGTTTGATGCGGCCCGCCTCCCCCCCCGCGCTTCCGCTTCCCCTTGTTGACCCACAAAACCCCCCCGCCGCGGCGGCGCCTGCTGCCACCCCGGCTGGGCCCCAGGCCTGCTGCGGGCTTGGTCCACCAGGAGCGGGGCCTGCGGTGCGTGGGGCCGGGGCCGGGGCGCGCGCGTGTGTGTGTGTACGCGGGGCGGCGGGGAG
>NW_005841883.1:12448-13822 GCF_000455745.1 Alligator sinensis | reverse complement strand
CCGCGGGGGCCCGGGGCTGGGGTGCGGGAGCCCCCTGCTCTGCCGTGCCCTGCCCCGCGGGGCGCAGGCACCTGCTCCTGCCCCCGCTGCGCTGCCAAATTCCCCCCCCACCCCCTCTCTCCGGCCAGCGCTGGGGAGCAGGGCACCTCTCTCTCGCTTCCTCTCTCTCTGTTTCTAAGCCTCCCTCCCGCTCTCTTTTTGTCCTAGCTGTGCTCTTGGCCCTGCCTGGCGCCACTTGCTGAGATGAAAGTGACCGTCTGCTTTGGCAAGACGGGGATCGTGGTTCCCTGCAAGGATGGGCAGCTCCGTGTCTGCGACCTGACCCAGCAGGCGCTCCAGCGGTACCTCAAAACCAAAGAGAAGGTAAGGGACACGGCCTGCCCCGCCACCTGGCCCGCCCCTCGCCCCCCAGCCCACCGCCTGCCACAGGCCACCTGGCCCCACGGCTGGCCCTGCGGCCCGAATACACCCTGGGCTGGGCCGGCCCGTTCTGTTCAGTGTCTGCCCGATTTCGTGCGTGGAGCCTGTGCAGTTGGCAGCAGATGAGGCTACTCCTCCTCTAGCAGGAGGTGGATGTGGCTGGGGTGCTAAGTCCTAGCACTTGAAGGTTCTGCGTAGCTCTTTGGGGAAAGGCTCCAACTCCTTCCTTCAGCAGTATGGTTTCCTGCAGTAATGAAGGGCTGGGAGTCGGCAGCCCCAACAGAGATCTGCGGGCTAATGTTTTGAATGGCGCTGCCAAATGTTTGCAGGAACAGTTGATCGTGACAAGCTCGAAATGTGTCCGTTGAGCTAACAAGCTCGAGTGGTTTATTCTCAACGATTAACGGCTCCCGTGTTCAAGATGCCACCTGTTTTGGTTGTGACGGCGCAAAGCTTGTCATGCATAGTTTGTCTCCAGCAAAATCTGTGTGATTTAGTGCTGTTCCTATGCTCACCGGAGTCCTACATGGTTCTGCAGATAAAAATGTATCTAGGTTTTTCTTTTGCTGGTTTCTGGTTGATAAAATAGACTCACAAGGCCAGTGAATAATTCCTTTATGACATTGACCCTTATTTTCATTTTAAAGGCCCAAATCTGCAAATCCTTCATCACGTGAGAACTTTAGTGACTGCTCACATGAGTAAAGGCTCGCAGGACTGACCCTTGTGATTTAGCTGCTACTTGCGGTGCTCAGGAGCTTGAGCTCTGACTTCAGATCTGTCACTTGTCTACTTTTTGGGTTATGGACACAAGTACCTTTTTGGAGCTGTTTCAAAAAGGGGCAGAAGTTGTAATCTTCTAATTGTTAAGTGTGAGGGAGCTGGGAAGGATACAATTGTAGCTAAACTGCTCCAACTTTAACACTGGATGAACCAGCAGTTAAAGCCAGAGTG
>NW_005841883.1:7949-12417 GCF_000455745.1 Alligator sinensis | reverse complement strand
TATCCCTGCCGCTGCCGCCCTTCTGAAATGCCTCCAGATGTACTTGGGTCCATATACTTTGTGATAGCAGCCAAAGCATTTGACCCCTCCGTCTTGAGGCTTTCTTGTATAAATTGATGCTGAAGTGCTAATTCTCCCATGCAAGGGTATTTTGGGACTGGTATATAGAAGCTTTGACCAAAATGAGAAGTTTATTGATGTCTAAGATTGTGATAGCTATGGTAGAGGTCATTGTGGCTTCCATGTTTGACTGCAGAGACATCTGTAGTACTTTGCTTGCTTTTTATTAAATGGTGCTTCAGGAGTCCTGGAGTATACAAGGTACTGTGTATAGTGAACATTACTATATTTGTTTTGTTAATATGTAGACATTTGTATTTTGTATGTATTAAATGCATATAATACAAAGCATAGCATATGTATTTAAATGTATACCTTACCTGTTCACAGTTATCTGAGGATTAAAAGTTAAGTGGTACTATGGAAGTTAGGAAATACTGTAGTTGGGTTTTGGATTGTTAGAATGTGATAAACTGTTCAGATAAGTACAAGGTCTGTATGAATAACTGCTTATATCAGAAGCAGAATTTTCTTTGATCTAGATCAAGGATGTTGAATATACCCAGGTAGCAGTGGACTATGGAAACTGGGAGGGTGGCTAGGATGGGGGCATGGCTTCCTGTAGAATTCGGAGCTCTTGCGTCCCAGTGGCTATAGCTTTTAGCCTGTGGCTGCTTACCCTACTGACTCCACTGCTTCTGCCCTGGGCTGAGGCATGGGTGATTTTGACACCCCTGCCTCAACTTTGCCTGGTCAACTTTGGGGATTTACTTTTGAGTTTTTGCTTTGCTCTTGTGAAGACAAAGTTTAGCCGAAAGGTTGTTGTAGCTTTCATGAGGACCGCTTGAAGGTGACTGCTAAACTTGTCCCCTTCTTCTTGCTTTATGGCTTATAAAGAGTCCCAAAACTTTTGTAATGTTTCCTGTTTGGCTCTCTTTGTAATGTCTCTTGTAGTTTAGTCTATGGAGGACTAATTAAATTACTTGAGAAGTGTTTTGAGTGAAGGCTGAACAGTTGAAAAGGTGAGCAAAGTTTTTTGTTTTGTTTTTGTTTTTAGTCTGACTGTCAACCTTTTAATTTTTTGCTGGCACCTAACTAATTCAACTTGGGTAACACTTGAAACACAGTATTTTTCTTAAATTGAGTTTTTTCTCCATCATCCAATAAGCTCTTCAAAAGAAATTGAAGACTACAGTTAATACTATTGATATTATTATTAAGGGTTTGGTTTTTTTTAAGATTTTAAACCCAACCCAAAAATGCTCTTTAGGCTCTCTTCATATGGCATAAAGGGACAAAAAAGACACAAGTCCATTTCAGTTAAAACAAACCCCCCCCCCCCAAAAACAAACAAAAAAAAAACCTTGCCACCATTTAATGACAGGGGAGGGGAGAGAGATGAAACTACTTTAAATGAATCTAAGATGATTCCAAATAAATCTATAGAGAAACTTGCAGTACAGATTAGAATTAGGTTTAGATAGATAATTCAATTAATGAAGCTTTAATGTGTACCTCTTAAATTCAGTGTGGGTTGCACAATTAAATATACACTTTGCTTCTTGACTAGTTGGCTTTTGGCAAGTTTTGTTGGCCATCTTAGAACTTAATTCAAAATATATAGAAACTTACATATCTAAATTAAATCATTGGAGGTTGTGCTGTCATAGGGGAATACTGGAAGACTCGCACAATTTTGGGTTGTTTAATTGCTTTATATCAAACTTGAGAATTCACAGTAATTCTTGGTGTCTATAGGTTGGTGTTGTTCTCTAGTTCTAACTTGGATGGACTGGCCCTGTTATCCCTTCCTCCACTCTCTCAAATTAACTTTTTCTATAAATAAATAAAATAAAAAGCATAACAAATGGAACAGTGTAGCGATAGTCAATTGACATCTACTTGTACAGTGTGAGTACACAATATGTGGCAGCTTCTAATTTTAATATAATAAAGCTCCCCCGGGCCCTTTTCCTTGGAAGCAGCGGCAGCGCGGGGTGCTGGCGGAGGGGGATGGAGGAGACGGTGGGGCAAGCTCCCTCCTTGCTCCTGGGAGGTGGTAATGCAGGGTGGGGTTAGGGTTAGCAAGCCCGGTGGGGAGAAGGGCAGTTCTTGATGGGCAATTTGCTAGTAGACTTATAAAAAGTTAGCAGTTATTATAATGTTTAGATACTCTGCCTATGCTGCAGAGTAGTGATCTTGACACTAAATGCTTGTTATTATGCTGTTAGTGTGAATAGTTTAATTCTGTCAAGTTGGGGAAATTAAGGATGAGTGAAAGGCTAGAAGTAAGTAGAGTAAGGAAGATGAAAATAGATATAGCAATGCAGTGAGACAATAAAGGGAAGTGGTTGATACAATACAGACTTGGAGAATATCCCACCCCATCTTGTTGTTACTCATTAGCTGGTTTTCAGTATGATTACTTGTAAATAAATAGCTGAAACTTTTGTGGGCACTTTACTTACTGTAGCTGCTGCATTTTGTGAAGAAACTTGGTTTGGTCACCTGACACACTCCCACTGGCAAGATTTGTTCATAAAGGCTCAGTTACAATTAAAGTTGGTAAAAGAAACTTTCTGAATCATTATTGTCTGGGAAGCTGTACAGTAAGAACTGCACTCTTTAAAATACTGTTAAGCCTAAACTCTGATTTCTAATGCGACTTTTAAAATATTTAGATCTCTTGTTCAGTCTCTGTTTGCTTACTGGTCTATTGGGGGGCGGGGATCTCCCTATTACAATATTACTTTTAAAAAGCTATTAATGGAAAGATCTAATTATTTTAAGAAAATATTCAAAGTTTGATACATCTCAGCATAAAACCAACTGCTTGCCTTTTGAGAATTGACACTTATTGTTTTGATAAGTTGCTGTCTACCTCCATTTCATTTCAGTAAATACTTGCCTCTTGTTAAACAAATATTAATAGAACTTCATCGCAAATCTAACAAACTTTTTTTTTTTTTTTTCTATTGTGATTGGAGCATGTGCATGATTCCCTATGAATAGACAGATACGATAAGGTACATGTTTCATAAAACTTCTCTGGTTCTAAATCATCCTTTTTACTCTGACACTTGTGTTAAGGTATTTCTGGTGTCTTAAGGAATGCATTCTCCAGAGGGTTACCTTGAGTTATCTGTGTGTTAATTACTTTCAGTGGGAGCTGGACATATTGTAAAATAACACTTGTTGTGTCTGTGTTGGCATAGTGTTTGCTTGTTTGTGGTGCTAAGGCTTGTAAAAAGAGTAGGTTGTGGGTCTTAGTCCTGTAGTAAGCTTCCTTAATTCTTTCCCAGTGAACTCTGTTTCTTGTACACACCAGAAGGGGATTCTGGGAAGGTGTTGAAGAAATAATAGCTCTTGAATATTTTTAGCTTGTGTTCTCACTTCAGTGTGGTTAGTTGGTTGGCAGTTGGTGAGTGTTGCTTGCTCAGGTTTTAGCCCCTCATAGAAGAGACAAATTTGAGATAAAAGCCCCGTTTCTCTGGAAAAAATTGCATGTGGAAGGGACACAAATTAGGCACAATACTTGGGTTGCAGTTTAACATTGCAATGAAGGCAAGCCCTTATAGAGGGCTTGGGATTGAAGCTTCAATGATATATTTTTTTCAGTCTTGTTAACTTTAGGTCACACTTCTTAAGGCTGTTAATGTAGACAAGGATGTGTGTCTATTATGTATGTGTGTTTTTAAAAAAAAATGGTAATGAATTCTAAGAATGAAATGCAGTATAAACCTCCTTTCAGATGTAATGAAACTTAGTTTAGTATCCCTTTGGAAGGGAAATCTTCAAGAATCCTGTCTTGAAGTGATACATACATGGTCTTGCATGCTGGCATATTTGTGTATGTGTTTGTTTGTTTTTTTTAATTTGCATGCATGACAGTCTCATAAAACAGAAACTCTTTTTTTTGTTTTCATTTTTGTTTTTTTTGTTTTGTAGTCGGAACACACGCTGGGTGTTTCCATAACCACTTCTCAAACATGGTTTAATGTCTTAATTCATTATTACTTGGAGCGGTAATGTAGAGATGATCAAGGGGTAGCTAACTTTTCATGTAAAGTCAGTACTTGGCTTCCTTCCTTGAACCACTGGCATAACATTGGGGGGTATATAAAAAGTGGAAACGGGGAGAGATTACTAAAGAGGAGTACACCTCCTCTGCTCGCGCTTGTAGGGAGGCAGTTTGACAGGCCAAAGCTACCATGGAGCTGAGGATGGCATCCCAAGTTAAGGATAACAAAAAATTGTTCTTTAGAGAGAGAGAGAGAGAGAGAGAGAGGGAGTAAAAGGAAGGCCCAGGGTGGAATAGGACCTCTACTAAATGGGCATAAGCAATTGGTGACGGACAGGGGGGACAAGGCTGAACTCCTCAATGAGTTCTTTGCCTCAGTGTTCCTAA
>NW_005841883.1:0-6639 GCF_000455745.1 Alligator sinensis | reverse complement strand
GCTGAACCCAGCCCTGTTCCCTGCCTATGCAGGGGGTCGGACTCGATGATCTATTGAGGTCCCTTCCGACCCTAACATCTATGAACATCTGCAGATGCTTCTTCAGCCTGACAAAGGGAATTTACACCCAAAAGCCAGCAAAGAAGAATTTTTCCAACTATTTGAGTTGGTCTAATTAGAAGATATCAGATTTACCCAAACAATCTTGTCTGCCTATGTCCTTAGACCAACACAGCTACAACCTATACCCCTCTAGCATAACATCTGGCACTTTTGGACTTGCAGCATTGTTTTTCACTGGACCATGGGGGGATGCCTGCTGGCCCCTCCTGATCACTGCCCAGCCAGGTCCTGCCACCCTTGGGGCCCCTCTGCTGCCTGACCGGGCTGGGCCCATGGTAGCAGGATCCAGCGCGGCATGCAGGGACCACATACTGGGCCCAGCTAGGCCCTCCAGGGTGGAGTTGGGGCCCTGGGGGGAGGTGGGGGGGGGGATTATGTGCTTTGTTTTTGGGGAGGGCTGCACCCTGTGGGGGCCAGGGGACCCACCCCTCCTGAGCAGCCCCCCCACAAGGTCCCCCACACCCACAGTCACCCTAGCAATCACCCCACACTTACCTACACACCAACCCACATCCCACCACACACCCACCTGCCTTCCCCCACACCCCTTCTTACCCCCTTCCTGCAAAGAAGCCCACCTCTCCACCAATCACGCACCCATCATGTGTACTTTGGTTTTCTTTGCACATCAACACATGGGTATTTAGAATTTATTTTATCATGATGATAGAGACACTGGTAGGCTTCCACATTGCTTTAACATTTTAAATATACCAATAAAGCATTGCGCGCGCTCTCTCCCTCTCTCTCTCTTTCGATATATATGTGTGTGTGGAGTGGTCTTTTGTTTTAATTGTGGAAGAACATGGTTTTTGTGGGGTATTTTTAAAAATGGATTTTGGGATGCTGCTGCAGCAGTTCAGCTGGCATAAGGGGTAGTGTCCCGAGGTACCAAGTGGCTGGGCTCCTGAGAGCGAGTAGCCCTGAGCTGCTTGCCAGGGCAGCTCTTTATATGAATGGGGCCTGGACAGGGCAGCTTTTTATACTGCTGGGGATGGCACAGGTGCTGGCCCCAGGCTCTAACTCCCCCTGGTTGCGGGAGGAGCCAGGCAGGGTCATTTTGCCCCAAGTGGCACAATTTGCTCCACAACAAAGTGCATGTCTGAGCATGTGCTCTGAGGCAAAAAGCCCTGACTCAAATTTGCACTGCTTCTGTTTGAGCTTCTGCAAGTGCATGTGCTTGCATGTGTGGATGCACCCATACTCCTCTGGGCCAGCTGCCAGTGGACTGTGGTTGCAGGGTTGGCCTTTGTGTGGCACTACTGCCATTTGTGTCCCTTGCCTGGCCATCTGGGCAGCTATCATTCAGAAGATGTTCCGGGTGTGGTGGCCTGCTTTGAACTGTCAAAGCATGTCCTCCTGGCCCCATTTGTCCAGCAGGTCAGCCATAGCCAGATGGGTCCAAGGTGCCAGCTCTGAGCAAGCAGGGTCCTGCCACTGGTCTCCCTAGCAGGAATTCTGGTGTTCCCTATTGGAAAACTGAAAAATCCCTGATTTTAAAAAATCCCAAAGTCTCTCACTCTCTAAAATACCCCCAAATCCATGTCCCCCCCCGACCCCTTACTCACTGCCACTGGAGCTTTGGTGCTGAAACACTAGGCCATTGACAGGACCTAGGTGGCCGCGTGTTTCATCACCAGGGCAAGAGGCAACCATAGAGACGCTCTGGCAGCCAGAGTGTCTCTATGGAGGACCCAGCCTCTGGTTGCCTCAGAGCATGGTCAGGGACTTTGCTTTTTTTAGACCCCTGGATATCTAACTTATCTCCCTGCGCTGCAAACTTACAGTGCAGGGAACATTTTTGTTTCCCACACATGCCTGTTGCCCTACCTCAAAGGGATTTGAGGCAGAGCAAGAGGCACATGCACACATAGTGGTTAAGGCCACTCAATAGTAATACATTCCTGACTGAAGAGAAAACTACGTTGAATGGAATTTAGAGGGTTAATGTTGTAGGTTGACTATCTTTGTCACCTTTGGATTTCTTCTAATACTATATTCTTTTTGATAATTTCACGTGTCTATCTCTTTTCTTTGTCTGCTCCTGCCTGCCCCACAACATGACAATTGTAGCTTTTGGAACAGAACCTAGTTGCTGGAAAGGAGCCAGCAGCAGAAGTACAAAATGTTCTTTTTGCAGTTAATTTTAAAAACTTGTGTTTTTCAAGTTATTTTGCTCCAAAACTAGGTATCTTTATTTGCAAACACAGTCCAAATTTCCATATATTATGGAAAAGTCAAAATGCAGGGGGAAAACAAATCAAACAAAAAAATGCAAAATTTAAAATGTTAGGAATTCCTGTGATTATTTTTTTGTTGTTGTTGTTTTTCCTTGTGCAAACTAGGAATGGTTTTTGTGAAATCTATACATTTAAGAGCCAGAATAATAATGGGAAAGTATTGCCTTTTCTTAAGTAGCCCCTCATTTTTGTTATCCCACCCACACCTATTTCTGTCTGTCTTTGCCTTAGCACTAATTGGCTTAATCCATTATCTACTTTCTACACAAGCATAACTTCTAATTTTAACCTCCAGTTTTACTTAACCATTTCTTAATTATTCATTGCTACATCTATCTTTAATGTTCTCTTGTCTGCTTAATATACCACAGTTCATTATCAAGCTTCTAATATATTTTTGAGGCTTTGATATATTTTTCTTGAATGTGAAAATCATAATTAAGCTGTTAAGCAAACTTAAAAATGCTAATTTGATAGCCTGCTCATAAAAGGAAATACAATATGTATATTGGTTCTTATCGACAACTGGGGGAGTTCATGGTTGACTGCCTGGCAAAATATAGTCCTTTTCCAGATAAGTAGAAAGAAAAATTACTGAAGTTACCTTAATATTTACACACCTTCATATAGCTTTGATATTATTTCTAGTAATACCAATCATTTTTGTTTGCTTGTTTGTTTTCTCCTTCATGGCCCCTCTTGGGCACTCTATAATCTGTTTGGAAAAAAACTGACTTCATGCTGGAAGTCAAACTTTTCATACAAGATGCTGTCCAGTAGTATTGTCTTAACTTGAAAAAATAAATTATATTTTTCAGCTTTTATAAATGAAATGGAAAATACAGATTACAGGCTTAAATTTAATGTTGAATACTGTGCTTAAAATATGAAAGCATAAAGTAATTTACCAGACATGTAGAGCTGGCTGAAATGAACTGAATCTCCTACTCTGGAAATGCTATGAATAAGAATGCCAAGTATGGAATGATCTAGAGATCTATGACATAAGTCTTTGTTTTTTCTGGTTTGCTTTGCTTTGCTTTGGCTTTTTTTTTTAAGTTTAGAGTGTTACTACAGTTGTTTGATGTATTTGAGAAACAGCAAAACTTTAGAATACTCAACTTTTAATGGAGTTCTAAAAAGAAACTATTGGATGTTTGCACAAAGTATCATATTTACTTGATTCCAAGACAAATCTCCCTCTCTGCTGCCACTCCAGCAAGATGGCAGGGGGTGCAGTCACTGGACAGGCAAGGGGGGTGGGGACCAGCCTGCTTGCTCCCCATTCCGGTAGCAGCTCCTTCTGTTTTCCTAATTGCCCTCCAATAATTAGATTCTAGGCATGGAAATCATAACATTTGTTATTTTCCATGTCTAAAATCTAATTAAATCTTTAAATTCATATATTAAGTGATCCATAGCCTTGAATTTATATAGGGAAGAGAGACCATTAACATGCACAGTTGTTGATACTATATTCACCATATTTACTTGACTACAAGATGACCCTGAATACATAATTTATATGCAGTTGAAGCTCAGGGCAACCTTGTTTGGCTCTACCACATGGACTGTGGGGCTAAACTAATGATGTGACAGGTTGAGGGAAGCGGGGTGACAGGGATTCTGGGTGAACTGTTTTGGGCCCTGTTTGGTGATGTTTGCCAGACATTTAAGGCTGCTGAAGAAATGGGAATAGTTGGAAATGGGAAGCAAAGGTACAGCTCAGCTGTGAGAGTGAAGAAGGAGGTGAAATGTAGTAACTCGCCATGACTTGAAAAAGAGCACTGAGGGGGCTTGCATGCAATAGGTATTACCATATCTTGTTCAAATGGGTTGCACAAATATATGCTTGTGGTAGATTACCATGTGGGCTGGGTGTTTTGTTTTTTGAGCATGACTAAAAAAACAAAGTTTTGGCTGCATTTAATCAACATCATAGTTGGCTTCCATTGAGCACATGCTGCTTTTAGCAACAGTTTAATGATGATGTATGTAATGAAGTTTCCTTGTATGTAAATACAAGACAAGGAGCTCTTTTTTTTTTTCCCCCCCATGTTAATTGGGGGGTAAAAGCCTAATCTTGTATTTGAGTAAATATGGTAGTACTTCCAAACAGGAGGCAAGTACTCATTCACTAATGATTTGGATTGTCATTTGCATACTCGTGTGCACAGAGGCTCACTTCTGGCATTGGATGAAATTAAAATGTATTTATTTTAATTTATTCCCCACAAAGGGAAACATTTTTTTTACTTATTAGAATGTTAGGTTATTGAGGCTTCTATTTAAGCAATTGAAAATATTGATATTGTATAAAATGGCAAAAGCCCTTTGAAAAGTGGATAAAATTGTTTTTCATTATAGTTCATATTAAATACACTATTTTCTATATTTGCTCTGTATGATAGGTCAATTGAACTGCACCATGCTGTCATGAGTCTTGAATCCTGTTGCTGAACCAGCAGACTTCCTATCCCTCCTGGAGTGTAGCATCCTTTAGGCTTTCCTAATGACTTTAACGTTGTGAGGGAAGATGCAGTTTTAGCCACAAAGACCTGTTACGCTTCCCCCTCCAACTCTTCAATCAAGTATCAATTAAAATGCCTTTGTTTGTTTTTAAAGTGATGATATGAAAGGGCTATGATAGCTAATATAATTCAAAATTTGTTTTCAACAGCATCGACATACGTTTTAATAATATTAATACATGATTATATAATATTTCTTTTTCAAATTATTTTTTTAATAAAACAAATGACAGACTTCAGAATCTTATTGATCAAATAAAGATGCTGATTAGTCAAGGAAGACTGAGAAACAAATCTGCAAATCAGTGTGCTTGTCGTCTTATTTTACAAAATTAAGAAATAAATGTACAATATTCATTATGAGGATATGGAGCTCAGAATCCTCAAAGAAGTGTACTGCTTGTTCCCCTCTTTAGGTATGCACAATTTTTTGCAGTCCCTCTCAATTGAACTTGGTTATTAATGGCTAATTTATTTTTTAATACAAAGTTTCTTTAGTAATTTGTGTAAAAGGAGGATTTGCAGTATAAGAACTCAGTGATTGCACTGAAAGGAACTTCAGGATCATCGTCCCTACTTAAGTATTGCACCTTTTATGAAAGGAAAAAAAAAATGTTTTTTAATGCAATTTTTCCATAGCTACATAGTGAGTGTATTGGACAGACCTCCATTAAGCAAACTGATGCAATGTTTTATTGTCATGTTAATTAAGATAAACCTATAATTTCTGCACCATCAGTATATTTATTCCAAACTTACAGACTATAGCTCTTGCTGTAGCAGGTAGTACACAACACCAGCACTTTTGTTTGCAACCTGTATACTCTTGTGTTGTGGGGTTTCACAAAGGTCTCCTATAGCACCTTGGAGCAGCCTCCCTGCATGTGTAATTACTAGAGCTGTGTGAAATGGCACCATTCCATTTTGACAGAACGGCATTTCGTTTTGATTTGAAACTGCTGTTCTGTTTTGCCCATGGGCTATAATGGAGAAGCTGGAAACTTTGTAATTTCTGGCCTGATTTGGATGAATCTTGCAGGAATGGTAGCCCCTTCTAAGGGCATGAAGCTTGCCAAGTTTCAAGGGGATGAGTGGAAGGATTTTAGGGAAACTGCACTTCAAATTCTTGAAAGCAAAAAAACTCATGTCACGTACATGTGTTAAGCCACGGTTGGGTCAAAACTGCAGGCATGGTAGCTCCTGTTGAGGCAACGATGCCTGCCAAGTTTCAAGGAGATAGGTGCAGGGGTTTGGGGGAAACTGCACCTCAAGCTGCTGACAAACAAACCTGGTGACAAGCCTGCCAGCTGTCAAGGAGATGGGTGCAAGGGGAGTCTGGGTTCTGGGGCCCTGCACCTCTAGCTGCTGACAGGCAAAACTTGTGACATAGGTGGGTGACTGTGTTTGTTAAGGTGCGCTCTTATTCACCTGACACCAAGGCAGAAAGCCGGGCAGTTCAAACAATGCTGCCTTCTATGCAGTTTTTCCAGAGCAATGGGGTTAGAAGGGACCTCAGGGAAGGATTGGCCAGCTACACAATCCATAATGAGAGCACGTGTTTGTTAAGGTGCGCTCTTATTCACCTGACACCAAGGCAGAAAGCCGGGCAGTTCAAACAATGCTGCCTTCTATGCAGTTTTTCCAGAGCAATGGGGTTAGAAGGGACCTCAGGGAAGGATTGGCCAGCTACACAATCCATAATGAGAGCACTTTTTTTTTTTTTTTTTTTTTTCTCCTTCCCCCTC
>NW_005841882.1:4509464-4510698 GCF_000455745.1 Alligator sinensis | reverse complement strand
ACCCTGGTATAGTGGATCCACGGCTTTACCCATTGGACCTTCACCGCTGTATGAGTGATGAGGACCACGGGATACGGTCCCTTCCACTTGGGTTGAAGAGGCTCGTCTTTCCACGTTCGGACCAAAACCTCGTCTCCAATTTGGAACTTGTGAACTGGAGTATCTAAAGGCAGTGGAAGTCGCTCTTGGACATACCTGTGGAGAGAAGACAACACAGCAGACAAAGAATGCAAATAATCTTTTACCCAACTTTCTCCTTTAACATGCATCTGGCTCCCATGCGTCACCACCGGATTCTTAGGATATGGCTTAGCATACATTAATTCAAAGGGACTAACCCCCAATTTTGCTCTAGCGGCTATACGCACTCTAAGTAAGGCAAGGGGTAAAGCTTCAGGCCATTTTAACTGAGTCTTCTGGCAGAGTTTAGCCAATTGCCTCTTTAGTGTCTGAGTCATCCTTTCTACCTGCCTACTAGACTGTGGCCTCCAAGCTGTGTGAAGGTCCCATTGTATTCCCAGAGCTCGGGAAACTCCTTGGGTTATTTCTGACACAAAGTGTGGCCCTCGGTCCGAGGCCAGTCCTTCCGGAATTCCGAATCGTGGAATTATCTCCTTTAGTATTACTCGAACTACTTCCCTCGCCTGAGTGGTTTGACACGGGAAAGCCTCGGTCCATCCAGTCAAAGTATCTATAAGTACCAATAGGTACTTGCAGTGTCCTTTCCTAGGAACTTCAGAGAAATCTATTTGCCAGCACTTGCCGGCTAGCGGTCCTTGTCTCCCTGTCCCTGGTGGAGGTCAGTACTTAAGGCTGTACTAAAGATGGTGGGGCTGTTTTTGAAACCTTGTGGTAAGACAGTCCAGCACAATTGTGTTTTTCTCCCAGTATTTGGGTCTTCCCACTCAAATGCGAAGATTTCCTGGCTGTTCTCTTCAAGTGGGATGCAGAAAAAGGCATCTTTCAGGTCCAGGACTGTGAACCACCTATCTATCGCAGACAATGTAGCCAGCAAGGTATAAGGATTCGGTACCACCGGGTGAAGGGTCACCGTTGCCTTATTTACAGCCCTCAGGTCCTGCACAAAACGGTACTCGTTACTGTGGGGCTTCTGAACAGGCAAAATGGGGGTATTAAAGGATGATTGGCACTCCCGGAGCAAGCCATGTTCGAGGAATCGCTTTATAAGCGGTTCCAAACCTTTCCAAGCTTCCAATTTTAATCGATACTGTGG
>NW_005841882.1:4507866-4508919 GCF_000455745.1 Alligator sinensis | reverse complement strand
TGGTCAGAATCCTCTAGCACCATTACTCTCTCTCCTTCATCACGTTTCTTCTCCCCCCTTTGGGGGCACTCATTCTTCCAATGCACGATCTGTTTGCAGATGGCGCACTGGTCAGCTCCCAGTCTGGGGCCTTGTCCACGTCCTCCCGGGGCATAACCAGCGCCTCCCCTCCCCCTACCTCCTCTATTCCCTCTCCCACGTCCTCTTCCCTTCTGGTCTACAATTGCTGCCGCCAATAACGACGCCTGCGCCTTCATTCTTTTATCTTCCCTTTTCTCTTTAACCTGAGCTCTGTTCGAGTACACCCTATAGGCGATCTCAATAACTTGGCTGATACCCATTCCGGCGGCCCTCTCTGCTTTCTGCAACTTTTTCCGGATATCTGGGGCCGACTGTCCTATAAACAGCGTATTAAACATCTTGGCATTTTCCGGCAATTCCGGATCCAAATCTGTCCACTGCTTTGCTGCCTCACAGAACCTCCCATAGAAGCTAGACGGGTCTTCCTCTGGACCCTGCCGCACCTCATACAATTTAGACAAATTTTTCTGCCTAGGAATGGCCTCCCAAAGAACTGCCAGCACCAGTTCTTGATACAGTTCCAGGCTTTGCAGCTCCCCCCGGGCATTGGGATCCCAACCCGGATTTGTCTTGGGGCAGAGTTCATCTACAACGCCATTCGGGTGGCGCTGCTGAGCCACCGCACGTGCCTTTTCTAAAACCAACCTCTTTTCTTCCGGAGTTAGAAGGGCGGCTAGTAAAGCCTGAATGTCCTGCCAATTTGGCTGGTGGGTAAGAAAAATGGTGGTAAACAGCTGCACCATTGCCTCGGGGTTCTGGCGGTACGGGCTGGCTGACTGTTTCCAGTTGATCAGGTCAGCCGTGCTGAATGGCACGTGAACAAAAATGGGCCTACCCTTGGGGCCCACTGCCTGACACAAAGGAGCCTGAATTACTGTTTTGGCCGATCTTAAGCGGTCTGCTATTGAACTGAATGTCTCACTGCCCATAGCCCCTCCTACCGCCAAATCGCTTCTGCCTGCATCTGCTGAA
>NW_005841882.1:4494481-4507406 GCF_000455745.1 Alligator sinensis | reverse complement strand
TGATTAAAGGGAGTTCACGGGACTGCCACCCGATCTTACTCTCCTAGGGCGTCTACGCGGTTGGAACTTTTAAAGCCGCCTCCCTTACCCAACCTATCCGTAAATCAAAAGAGACACTCACCAGTCCGTTGAGACCTCCCTCGTCCCGTCAGATTAAGTTGGTCCTCTGAACGTTGTGCCGTTGTGCCCCTCCACGGCTCCGGCAAACAACCAGGAGGCGGTCAGACCTCCGACAAAAAGGGCCGGTGGCGCCTGGTCCTCACGCTGTCCGCAGCTGTTGCCGGAGCCGAGGAGGTGGACCGGGCAAGGCGGTTAATCAGGTCCCATCTGGGTCGCCAAATTGTTGTCCCCAACGGACGGTGTGAGTTCGTGCCCAGTGCGCTTTTGCCAATAAACACACAGGGGTGGAGGATCCAACTTAATCTTTATTGTTTCAAATCTGCGCAGAGAGGGGTGCTTGGCGATCGTTCGCAAAGCAAGCACCACCCACTTTGGCTTGCTTCAGCCTTATATAGCTTTCTCCCACTTAACACGCTGTACCGTTACTATTGGCTGCCTTCTCTTAGCCCCTGCTCATATTACCTTAGCCACAGAACATGTCCATACTTGTCTGGGCTTGCCTACGTGGCATTTCTTTCCCAGCAGGCAAGCATTCCTTAACATACATATACCACACCCCTCCCAGCACCAGCAAGCTGCCTTAAGTATTCAGTTAGATATAATTTGCAAAAGCTAGATATATCATAAAAAAGCTTACATCACCAACAGAGTGAACATTACTCATATAACACCTGTAAGGCCTGAGGCACGGTAAAGGGGTGGCATGGACCCATGCAATGAGCCCTTAAGACAGGAGCTCCTCACTTCCAGGTGCTCTGGAGTGGAGACCTGATCTAGGAACCCCTGGAGTACGAAAAGAAACATCAAGACATGGCAGAAGAGTGAAGGGGAGACTATTCCCAAAAGTAGATTGAAATAAAAGGGACTCTGGATCACTGCCAGGAGTTCTTGACCACACTGGAGATGGTGCCCTGTTACACCTACCCATAAAAACATAAGAAGAGCCATACTAGGTCATATTAATGGTCCATCTAGCCCCGTGTCCTCTGACAAAGGCAGAGGTGGATGCTCTGACTGGAGAGCATGGACCTGGGTATCTAGAGTGATCTATATCCTATTCAGTACCTTCCCTGGCATCCAAAATTATTGGTTTAGAAACGTTAGAAGAAGCATCTCCAGTGGTTCTGTTCAGTAGCCATTAATAGATCTGTTCTCCGTTAATTAAATTAGTCCCTTTTTGAACCTGGCTATGCTATTTGCCTCTACCACCTCCTGTGGCAATGTGAATTCCACAAGTTAACTATGCGTTGCATAAAACTATCTTTTTTGTTAGTTTTAAACCTGTTTTAAACCTACCAATTTCAGCGCGTGCCCCCTAGTTCTAATATTCTGGGGCTTGGTGAACAACAGGTCTGTGTTTACTTAGTTCACACCCTCCATGACTTTATAGTCGTCTATCATACCCCTCAGCCTTCTCATTTCAAAACAGAGAAGTCTTAGCCTTTTTAGCCTGTCCTGCTATGCAACTGCCCCATGTCCCTGATAATTTTGGTTGCTCATCTCTGTACCTTACTATACCAGGGGGCCTAGCCTGGCCCCTGCAATGCTTGCTCCTCTGGATGACCCCTAACTGAAAACCTGGCCCCAGATAAATACTGGGCTGGTGACAAGGGAATTAAATGCCGCATGCCACAGCCTGGTGTGTGGGGGACAGGCTCCTGTGAGGCACCGGGAGTTCCAGTCCTCTTTAAGAGGGAAGCAGCTGCAAGCACTGGCAGTGGCTCAGCTTCGTGTGGAAAGGGGGAAGATGAGGAGACTTACCTTGGGTTTCCAAGGAGGTATGGACAGGCTGCTGCCAAGGGGAATGAAGAAGGTAGAAGATTCATAGATTCATAGATGCTAGGGTCAGAAGGGACCTTAACAGATCATCAAGTCCAACCCCCTGCCTAGGCAGGAAAGAGGGACAAGGAAGTGGACTTGGTTCTCATGATGGACTTTATTTATCAGGACACCTCCTGGGAGAGAAACATAGCAATGCTCAAGCAGTCCAGCAGATACTTGGAGTGTGTTGGGGATAACTTGATATAGATAGTAGACAGGCCAACTAGGGGGGAGCTTTCATCTATTTCATGCTCAAAAACAGGGAGGAATGGGTTGAGAATGTGAAGGGGGAAGGTAATTTAGGTGACACTGACCATGGAATGATAGAATTCAAGATCCTAAGGGAAGGAAGGAAGGAGACCAGAAAAATAAAGACCCTGGACTTCAGAAAAGCAGACTTAAAAAACTTGGTGAACTGGTGGGCAGGATCTCCTGGGTGGCAGGTCTGAGGGGAAAAGGAGTCCAGGGAAGCTGCTTGTACTTTGAGGAGGCCCTTTTGAAGATGCAGGAGCAAGCTATCCCAATGCAATGGAAGAAAGGGGGATGCAACAGGAGACCAGCCTTTCTAGATAGCAATCTCTTCAATGAGTTGAAACTCAGAAAGTAATCCTGTGAAAGGGGAAACTTGGTCATAGTACTAGGGAAAGGTATAAAAGTATTATATCAACATACAGGGAAAAAATCAGGAAGGCCAAGGCACAATTTGAGATGCAGCTGGCAAGGGACATAAAAGGCAATAAAAAGGGATTCTACAAGTATGTTAAAAGTAAGAGAAATGCAGAAGGCAATATAATTATGGATGATGCAGAGAAGGCTGAAGTATTTAATGCCTTTTTTACTTTGATCTTCACAAATGGGGCAGCTACCAGATGACAAGTTCAGTTAGCAGAAAAGATAGGGAAGGAGACAAATAGCCTAGAGTAATTCAAGAACAGGTTAGGGATTATATAGAAAAGCTAGATGCTTTTAAATCAGCAGGGCCAGATGGGATGCACTGTTGGGTACTGAAGGAATTGGCTGCAGCAATTTCGGAACAACTGGCTATCCTCTTTGAGACCTTGTGGAGGTTAGGTAAGGTTCAAGATTATTGGAAAAGGGAAAATATAGTGCCCATCTTAAGAAAGGGAAGAAGGGGGATCTGGTGAATTATAGATGAGTCAACCTGAGCTCATTACCTGGAAAGATCATGGAACAGGTCCTCAAGGAATTCAGGATGAGGCACCTAGCGGAGAACAAAGTGATCAGGAACAGGCAGGATGGATTCACCAAGTGTAAGTCATACCTGACCATACCTGATTTCCTTCTATGATAAGGTGACAGGTTCTGTGGATATGGGGAGAGAAGTGGATGTGATATGCCTTGACTTCAGCAAGGCTTTGACACTGTCTTCCACAATATTCTCATTAACAAGATAAGGAAATACAGACTAAATGAAAGAAATGTAACATGAATACATAACTGTTTGTACCATCCTACTCAATGAGCAGTCATTAATGGCTCAATATCTATTTGGGAGGATATATCAAATGGAGTTCCCCACAGGTCTTGTTGCAAAAAAAGCCAACAGTATACTAGGTGGTATTAACAAACGTGTCACTTGAAAATCCAAGAGAATGATTTTTCACTCTCTTCAGCACTAGTGAGGTCTTACCTGGAGTAGTGTCCAGTTTTGGGCCCTGCACATCAATAAGGATTCATAGATTTATAGATGCTAGGGTTGGAAGGGACCTTGACAGATCATCGAGTCCGATCCCCTGCCTAGGTACGAAAGAGTGCTGGGGTCAGAGGACCCCAGCCAGATGCCTATCCAGCCTTCTCTTAAAGACCCCCAAGGTAGGGGAGCACAGCACCTCCCTTGGAAGCCCATTCCAAATTTTGGCCACCCTTACCGTGAAGAAGTTTTTCCTGATATCTAGCTTAAATCTGCTCTCTGTCAATTTGTGACCATTGTTCCTTGTTACCCCAAGAGGTGCCCTGGTGAACAGAGCATCTCCGATCCCTTGCTGCGTCCCCCTAATGAATTTGTAGGCGACCACAAGATCACCTCTCGGCCTTCTCTTGCGGAGGCTGAAGAGGTTCAGGTCCCTCAGTCTCTCCTCATAGGGCTTGTCCTGTAAGCCCCTAACCATATGAGTGGCTGTCCTCTGGACCCTCTCGAGTCTATTAACATCCTTCTTGAAGTACGGTGCCCAAAACTGGACGCAGTACTCCAACTGCAGTCTGATCAATGCCGCATAGAGAGGAAGTATCACCTCCTTGGATCTATTTGTCATGCATCTGCTGATGCATGATAAAGTGCAGTTAGCTTTGCTGACGATTTCATCACACTGATGACTCATGTTCATCTTGGAGTCCACTATGACTCCGAGATCCCTTTCCGCTTCTGTGCTGCTGAGAGGGTCACTTCCCAGCCAGTAGGTGTGCTGGATATTTTTGCGCCCTAGGTGCAGCACTCTGCACTTGTCCTGATTGAACTGCAGCACTTGTCCTTTTTCTACTGCAGATGTAACCGGGAACTGCTGATGTACACAATCACTGCCGACTGGTAGGGAAGTTGTCTGTTGTTAGAAAGGGACAGGGGATGCTGGCCTCCAACACTGGTGAGTGAAGGCTAGTCCTGAAGAAAGAGAGTGGGGAAAATAGAGTAGGTGAATCACTGAGGGCTGATTCTTAGCCTGAATCCAAGGAAGCCAGCCGTGGAAGCTAGCTGAGGTCCGAAGGGAAGTCAGGGTTTGGATGAGAGCCTGAAGTGTGTTAAAAGAAGCCCTGAGCTCAACTGAGTACTAGTCAAGGTGAAAAATTATTTGATCAGAGCACAGACTATGATAAGGGAAGCTCTGAAATTAATTACACACAGGACAAAGCCAGGAGAGAAATCAACTGATCAGAGTACAGACTTTGTTACGGGAGGCTTTGAGATTCATTGAGCATAGGATGGAACAAGAAAAGAAATTAACTGTTCAGAGCACGGACTGTGTTAGGGAGGGCTCTGAGAACCAATGAGTGTGTGTCAAGACAAGGGAAGGAATTGCTGGAGCAGAATGTGGACTGTGTCGCTTGAGACTCTAATTAACAAAGAAATTAGACAGGGAAGCACATTGATTATCTAGGGCACGAATGGCATTATGTGAGGCCCTAGAATTGCGGGAGACTAGAAAGCGGGAAAGTTTCTTAAGTGAAGTGTAGTCCAGGTTATGAGAAGACCTGCTGTTGGTTAATACTGAAGCGAGAAGAAAGATTTGTTAATCCAAGGGTGGGCTGCCCTATTATTTAATTTACGTTAAGTTTGTATTTTTGTTTTCAACAATACGGATCTGACCAGGGCAGATCCTGAGAAGACCCAAGTGACCAGGCAAGAAGGAGAGTTGTGGGGATAACCTTCTGGGAACAATCAGTAAATCACCAGAACAGCAACTGGGCACATGATGGACCATGGTGTAAGGGAAGAGCAGCCCTGGAGAGGTCTGCTTCAAGAACTTACTCTGGCTTGACCCACTAACTGGGCAGTCTCTATCTCTGTTCATACCAGTAACATCATAGCATGGCGGGTGATAAATCAATGAATTGTGGAGTGAAGAGAGAGCCCAAAAGAACTAAGTAATGGTTTTTGACTGTCCACTGCTACACTTACCCAGAAATCTTTCTTTAATGTGGTAATTGATTCTCTGGGCAGTATAGCTCATCTGTCTGGGCTTGCATAAATTGTCATATAGGAACTTCCTAATGAAACTGGAAAAGTAGGTATTAGTCCAAGAAGTGTAACAGAAGTAAGGAACTGTCTAGAATGGAGGTGGCAACAGTGTTGAAAGAGGAAATATCAGGCTGTAGGGAGATTGCTAGTGGAGTTTTTCAGTTTAGTCTTGGGAATGATTTTGTTAAATATTTTCATTAATGATCTTAGAATAATAAGTAGAAATGTGCCAGAGGAACTTCCTGATAACACAAAGCTAGGAGGTACTGTCAATACAGAGGACAATCAGGATATTGTACAGAAAAATCCTGGATGGCTTGAGAAAAAAATGGGATGATATAAATAGTAGAAAATGTGAAGTCACTCACTTAGGAACTATGAAAAAGAATTTCAGCTATAAGTTTTGTTTTGGGGTTTTTTTTGGCATAACTCAAGAGAAATGATTTAAGAATATTACTTTACTGGATAAGAGTTGCAGTATTAGCCTAGACTAGATCAGTATAGAAATACTTGACCTCTAAAAGAAGGTTGTATGTTTGGAACTACAACTGCTCATGTTTGCTTTTTCACTGAAATATGGACTGTAAAGGTTTTTTTTCAGGAAATACCATACCATGTAATAGGGTAGTAACTAGGGCTATCAGTTAATCATGTATGTGAACTACAATTAACACAAAAAAAATTAACGCATTCATTTTTGTAATGAGCATTAATCGCGCACATGTGCTTTGATAAGGGGTGGGCAAAATACAGCCTGCCCCACGCCTCCTCTGATTTCAGCCCGGCAGAGTGGACCAGAGTGGACCAGCTCTGGACCAACCGGAACCCGTGCGCACAGCCCTGACACCAGCTCACCCTGCCCCTGCTCCAGACCACCCGCCCATGCTGAGCAGTGGCAGCAGTGGTGGCAGCTGGTCACAAGCTGCTGCTTGGCACTGGGGAAAACCATCCTCTCCCCCTCCCCCTTCTTGTTGCAGCTGCCTGGAGCCCATGCCCAGGCTACCATGTGGCTCCTCTCCATTTTGTCACTGCCATCTCTGGGACGCCCGGCTGGGCAGTGGTGGTAGTGCAGAAGAGCCACACACGGCAGCCCCAGCATGGGCTCTGGGCGGCTGCAGCAAGAAGGACACAGCAGCGGCGAGGGGGAGGGGCTGCTTTTCCTCCCCCCGACACTGAGCAGTAGCTTCTGCCTCACTACTGCCACTGCTGTTCAGCATGGGCGGGTGAGTCTGGAGTAGGTGCGGGGTGGGCCAGGGTCTGGGCTATTCACATGGGTTCCAGCTGGTCTGCTCTGTCTGGTGCAAGTATGGAGCAGACCTAGGGCAGGCTGGAATCAGGGTTGGGACTGTGTGCTGTTGATGGTGGCAGGGGAGGAGCCACAGGGTGCACGGGCTCCAGGTTGTTGGGTGAGGGGGTGCTGACTATTGTTTAACTGTGCAATCAAAACTGTGATTGTGACTATTTTTTAAAATCTCATAATTAATTGTGATTAATTTTGTAATTGTTTGTCAGCCCTAGTAGAAACATTATCTTACCTACTGTCATAATGTATAATCTAACATTATTCATCCTTTCAAAATATCTTGAAAAGGATAGATGCAAACAAACAGTTCAGTACAATACATACTTCATTCTTTCCATCCTTCTTTTTTCCCTCATATGGGAGAGGAATGGAAGAGTGGTTGAGTATATAGGAGCAAGGGAATGGGATAAAGGAAGGAAATGGAAGTGACATTAATGGAGAAAGAAGGAGAAATTAATAGAAGAAGGAAGAGGAGAAGAGAGTGGACAGAAGCATGAAAAACGGGAATCGTGAGGTTCAGAAGAAAGAAATTGTGAGGCTTGGAAAAATTGTGAGGGATGGGCAAAATAGGAAAAAAATAGCTATTTTTGTTAAAATTGTACAAGTACCTGACTCTTTTACTTATGCTGGTAGTAACTGCAGAATAACTGCACTAATATTTTTAAAGATGCATGATTCATTTGGGTTTCAGACAGAAGTACTTCTAAGCCAGCTTTCAAATCAGTCTTAATAAATTGTAGTTTAAAGCTCGACAAGGTTCTTTGGGTGAATCTGATATCATTTTAGATGCTCTGGGTCACCTTCTATGCTCTGTTAAGAGAGGTAATTCATAGAATCATAGAAAATTAGGGTTGGAAGAAACCTCAGGAGGGCATCTGGTCCAACCACCTGCTTAAAGAAGGACCATCCCCAACTAGATAATCCCAGCTAGCTGGGTCACAAAAACCTCCAAGGCTGAAGATTCCACAACCTCTATGGGTAACGTGTTCCAGTGTTTTACTACCCTCTTAGTGACAAAGTTTTTCCTAATACCTCACATAAACTTTCCTTGCTGCAACTTGAGGCCATTACTCCTTGTTCTGTTATCTGCCACCATTGAAAACAGTTTAGCTCTATCCTCTTTGGAACCACCATTCAGGTAGTTCAAGGCTGCTATTAAACCCTGCTCAGCTTTCTCTTCTCCAGACTAAATAAGTTCAGTTCCTTCAGCCTCCTCTCAGCTGTCATGTCATGTGTCCCAGCTCCTAACCATTTTTGTTGCCCTCTTCTGGGCTCTCTCCAATTTGGCTACATCTTTTCTAAGGTGGGGAAACTGGACACAGTACTCCAAATGTGGTCTCACAATTGCCAACTAGAGGGGGAAAATCACTTCCTCAAACTGCTGGCAACACTTGTACTAAGGCAGCCCACCATGCCATTAGGCTTCTTGGCAACAAGGGCACACTACTGGCTCATATTCAGCTTATTGTCCACTGTAACCCCCAGGTCCCTTTCTGCAGAGCTGCTGCTTAGCCAGTCAGTAGGGCTGTGGGAAATTTTGCCGGCAATTTTGTTTCAACTCTGTGTCAGCGAAGATCTCACTGCCAGCCCAGAGGAGGGAGTGAGAAGAACCCCTGAAGAGAATAATAAGTGTTGGGGCAGGTGCCCCAAGCACAAGTACTTACCAAAGAACCCAGCAGGAGTAAAAGAGCAGGTCATGCAGAAAGCAGGACTGGCCCCACTTACTAGCTCCTCCCAGTTCCACTTGGCTGGGCACGGGACAGAGAGTACTTAAAACCCATGCCCCACAGTGACTGGAAGGAGAAGAGATGAAAGTGAAAGTGCGAGGGTGTCACAGGGCACTAAAGTGCCCTGCTCCTTGAAAGAGCTGAAGCTGCTAGGGGAAGAGCCCTAGCGGTGAGTGGGAAGCTCCCGCTGCTGGTTGCCAGGGCAGCCAGAACAAGCTAGTGGCCCACACCTGCCAGCGGTCAGCTGACTGGAAGGGGCAGGGCCTGGCTCATATATAAACCCCAGGGCTCAGGCCAAGAAGGCAGTTCCCTGCCAGCAGCTGAGGGGGAAGGAGCTCTCCCAAAGTAAGTGAAGGTGAGAGGCCTGACTGCAGAAGAAGCTTCTGATACTGTTGAGGGACGGAGCATTCCCCGGTAGGGTTTGAATGATATTATAGCCGGGTGGCTTGAATTTATGTTACAGTCCAGGGGCTCATGTTTTGTTTATTGTTGTATAACACTGGTGGTTTGGGTGAGGCTATTAGGGGATGGAGGAGGCCTCATAGGGGGCCTGTGGCAGTGTGGGGACCCCAGTGCCAGAGAGGGCATGGCCCTTGCAGGGCTGTGGGGCGCAGAGTGAGATGGGGCTGCAGAGAGCCCAGGGAGGACAAGGGGGCCACATTACAACAAGGCTCAGACCAAACAATGTCGTTACCATCTCTGAGGCTTGGGGCATGGTAAAGGGATGGCTGGAGCCCCGCATAGCCCATAAGGCTAGGGTGCCCCAAAACACCCGTTGTGACATCTATCTTGGAGCCCACCAGGGGTCTGGAAACACATGGCATCCAGAGAATCAATCAAGATCATGTCCAAGAAGACTGAAAGGCAGCCTCCCTATCAATCAAACATGTGGTGGGTGAGAATAGAGGGTGCCCATTGGGTCAACTTGGCATGGTAAGGGGGCCTTGGGGAGATCACGGCCATCCTGCAGGACCCCATCCTGTGACAGAGGGAGACAGACTGACAGATGTGGATGGAGCTCTGTGAATGAAAACCTTTATACTAAAGGTAGAAGAGTGAATACCACCCCAGGAGGGGTAAAGGGATGAAAGCAAGGAGCTGTCTCCTTTTGAGACTCAGAGGAGTCTCCAGACTTGCCTCACTCAACTCCTTTACTTCAGGTGACCTATGGGACCCAGAAATGGGCAGCCATCACAACGCCAGGCCTGCATTAGAAGAAGACACCAAAACTGTGAATGAGGGTACTACAGGCAAGAGCGCTTGTGCAAACAGATGCTCTGAACCCTGCAGCCCTCTGAGACACGCATCCGTACTCGGCAAAGAGTAGCCTGTCTGTACCTAGCCAGTAACAGCTGATTTAAATCTGGAAAAACCTTAGCTAGAGAAAAAGGTAACAGCTGAGTAGGGTGGCTAGCCTCCCTCCTTTTTTTTTCCTTCTTCTCTTTATTACACCAAGTCATGGCAGGTGAGACTGGGGTGGATAAGCCAGAGTAAAAAGAACTTTCCCATAACCCTTGGCTGTAATACCCTAGATACATAAGCTCCAGAGAGCTTTGAACCACCTGTCACGTGGGAGAGAGTCACGTCAAGTAGGGACTATCTCACAGACTTGTTTCGAGCTCAAAACAGCGAAATTGAAATGAAATGGACAGCTTCAAAACAGCCTCAAAATGAAACAAGGCGAGGCAAGTCAAAATTTTCTAAACGTTTCGAGTTTTGAAGCTTAAGCTAGGCTTGCCTGCAGGGAAACAGAAACTAAAGTAAGAAGGAGGAGTTGGGGGGGAAGGAATGGTCTCATTATTGACTGCGTAGCTGGCCAGTGACTGTCATCCTTCCCTGAGGTCCCTTCCAGTCACAGTGCTCTGGGGGAGGGATGGACAAACTGCATTAAAGGCAGCATTGTTTGAACTGCACTGCTTTCTGCCTTGGTGTCAGTTATACTGAGTTGTGTATTCCAGCAGCTCAGTGTCAGACAACTATGGCTAGCAGCACTGATCTTCTAAAGGATTTCCTACTTGCTAGCAAGAGAGATTTCTGATTCAGAATACCTCTTTCTTCAAGGCTCTTTTATTTTATTAATTGGGTTTGTTTGGTTTTTGAATTCTATAATTATATTGGATAGGATTACTGTAGAATTTAATTTATATAGTAAGTGAAATACATTTATATTTTATTTCTATACATTTAAAGCTTTGCAGCATACATTATAGAATTTTATATAGGGACAAAGCCATATTTTTTTTTTGTTTGCTTTTATACATTTCTTATTTGCATCACACACCTACCTATTCTCTTGCACCTACACTTTTGAATTTATACAGGGACTAAGCCATATACTTGCCATTTAACATTTCTTATTTGCAGCAGGCACCTACGTTTTTAAATGTATATAGGAACGCAAATACATTTATATATTTGTAGAAAAAGAAGACCTGAAACGCACCATGAAGCGTGGTGGAAAGGCAGGTGGCCACACTCCCCAGCCTTCAGGGTGGGGTGGAAGGGGGGGTAGAGGGAGAGCTGTAAGTTCCGCCCCCACCAAACTGAGACACAGCCTCTTTCTTCCAGCTAAAAGGGATGAGGCTGCTACAAACAACAAGGAGAGGGGAGCAGTGCCAGTGCCACTGCTTGTGCCTGAGACTACATCCCCTCCACGCGCAGCAGCCATAACACCCCACCCCCATGACGGCAACAACAAGTAGCAGCACCAGCAGAGCAGCCTATTCCACCCCTATTTCACTTCCCATGCTGAGCCTTCCAGTGCCAGAGGAAGAGCTGGTGCTGGATCTGGATATCGGTGCCCTAGCAAGGGAAATTCTGGGGAAGTAGGGGGAATCGGCTGAGTTTGTGCTTAATGTCCCTCAAGTTACTCCTAGAGCCAGGTCTCCTTCCCCAGAAGGCACTTCAGAGGAGGTTGATGTACAGGTGGAGGCAAGCCATTCAGCTGAGTCTGCTCCTCCCCTTGCTGTGCCTCAGCCTGCTGAGGAGGAGGAAAGTGCAGCAGTATCCACGCATGCATCCACACCTCAGAAGCAAGTGGGTAGTGTGGTCTGGGATCATTTTGAGCTGGTAGATGATCCCACGTATGCTATCTGCCTGCACTCCTGAGCCAAAACCAGCCAGGGCAAAGGAACAAAACATATGAGCACTACAGGGATGCTGATGCATCTCTGCAGGCACCACCCCCTTGCCCGTGCTCCTTTTCAGCCTGGCACCAGCGGGAGCATGCCCAAAGGGAAGTCCCCCTCTCACTCCAAAGCCCCCATCCTCTCAAAGCAGAGGTAGGCCACCCTGGAATAGTGGGGGAAAGGTGGACAGAAAGTGGGTCACATTAGAAAGGCGAGCAAGATCACCCAGAGCAGTGGGGAGATGTTTGCTGTCGATGGCCAGCCATTCTCCCTAGTTGAGTGGCCAGGGTTCAGGTGGCTCATGGCACTTGTGGCCCTATCATACCAAGTGCCCGCATGCACCACCTTCAGTAGGACGGTGATACCATCCCTGTAGGACAGTGATGCCATCCCTGTATGACGCATGCAGGGAGTACTTGAGGGAGGAGCTGCACAAGGCTTGAGGGATACCCAGCATAGGTTTGTCACAGGTAGGTCTTGCTTGACCAGTCTCATTTCCTTCTATGACCAGGTGACCTATCACCTGGACAAGGGAGAGGAGATTGATGTCGTATATCTTGACTTCAAAAAAGCCTTTGATCTGGTATCCCATGATCACCTCTTGGCAAAACTGGCCAACTGTGGCCTTGGGTCCACCATGATCCACTGGCTGGGAAATTGTCTCCGTGGTCAGACTCAGAGGGTGGTAGTTCACGGAAGTCAATTGTCATGGTGCCCTGTGACTAGTGAGGTTCCCCCAAGGCTCTGTCCTTGGACCTGTATTGTTCAACATCTTCTTCATTAACGATGTGGATATGGGAGTCAGAAGCAGACTGGCCAAGTTCGCCGACGATGCCAAACTCTGGGGCAAAGCATCCACACCTGAGGACAGGAGGGTGATCCAGGCTGACCTGGACAGGCTCAGCAAATGGATGGATGAGAACCTGATGGTGTTTAACACTGAAAAATGCAAGGTTCTCCACCTTGGGAGGAAAAACCTGAAGCATCCTTATAGGCTTGGCAGTGCTACGCTGGCTAGTACTGTGGAAGAAAGAGACTTGGGGGTCATCATTGACCACAAGATGAACATGAGCCTTCAATGTGATGCTGCAGCTAGTAAAGCGACCAAACTGCTGGCTTGCATCCATAGATGCTT
>NW_005841882.1:4481486-4494390 GCF_000455745.1 Alligator sinensis | reverse complement strand
GTGTGTGTGTGTGTGTGTGTGTGTGTGTGTAGAGTTGTGTCACACCCTCCCATCTGGAGGCCGCAGCTGGAGTACTGCATCCAGTTTTGGGCTCCTCAGTTCAAAAAGGATGTGGAAAAGCTTGAGAGAGTCCAGAGAAGAGCCACGCGCATGATCAGGCGTCAGGAAAACAGACCTTACAACAACAGCCTGAGAGCTATGGGGCTCTTTAGCCTGGAAAAGTGCAGGCTCAGGGGCGGGGCGATCTGATGGCCACCTATAAGTCAGGGGTGTTCACCAGGATCTGGGAGAACGATTGTTCACCAGAGTGCCCCAGGGGATGACAAGGTTGAATGGTTATAAACTCCAGCAAGTGCCATTTCAGGCTGGACATAAGGAAGCATTTCTTCAGTGTCCGAGCCCCCAAGGTCTCAAAGGTCACCTGCCACCGGAGGTGGTTCATGCACCTACACTGAACACCTTCAAGAGAAATTTGGATGTTTATCTTGCTGGGATCCTATGACCCCAGCTGACTTCCTGCTCCTTGGGCAGGGGGCTGGACTTGATGATCTTCCGAGGTCCCTTCCAGCTCTAATGTCTATGAGAGGCAGGTCCACAGGTGGCCTTACACTTCACCTCGGACATCTGGAGCAGCCGGGGTAGCAGTCAAAGGTGTTGTCCTTTGGGGCCAGGCCAACTCTCAGGATCTCAAAATTGCGCTGTTGGATTTCATAGATTTCATAGACATTAGGGCTGGAAGTGACCTCGGAAGATCATCGAGTCCAGCCCCCTGCCCAAGAGGCAGGAAGTCAGCTGGGGTCATAGGATCCCAGCAAGATAAACATCCAAATTTCTCTTGAAGGTGTTCAGTGTAGGTGCATGAACCACCTCCGGTGGCAGGTGACCTTTGAGACCTTGGGGGCTCGGACACTGAAGAAATGCTTCCTTATGTCCAGCCTGAAATGGCACTTGCTGGAGTTTATAACCATTCAACCTTGTCATCCCCTGGGGCACTCTGGTGAACAATCGTTCTCCCAGATCCTGGTGAACACCCCTGACTTATAGGTGGCCATCAGATCGCCCCGCCCCTGAGCCTGCACTTTTCCAGGCTAAAGAGCCCCATAGCTCTCAGGCTGTTGTTGTAAGGTCTGTTTTCCTGACGCCTGATCATGCGCGTGGCTCTTCTCTGGACTCTCTCAAGCTTTTCCACATCCTTTTTGAACTGAGGAGCCCAAAACTGGATGCAGTACTCCAGCTGCGGCCTCCAGATGGGAGGGTGTGACACAACTCTACACACACACACACACACACACACACACACCCAAGGTTACCAGCCTAAGCACATGCACACTATACACACCAAAAATTAGACAGAAATCAGCGGTCAATACCCACACACTCAGTACACACACGGATCACTAATTCATATATCACGCACACAATTGTATATATTTGCCAGCTCTCACACACACAGGTGAGTTCCTAACTTGGGTGGTGTAGTATGTGTGTGCTTGGGGTACTTGGGATACCTAGGGTGTTTGGTGACTATGGAAGGGGTAGGCAAGGGTCAAAGATTTCCATAAGGAGGGAGATGGATGAGGGTTAAGATGAGAGAGGGAAAAATAAGAGTGTGAAAGTTGCCAGGGCTGGGATTAGAACCAGCAGATTGGAGGGGAGCTGAGGTTACTTGAGGTAAATTGGTGTTGATTGATTAAAGGACAATACCCAAAGCTGGCAGAACAGAGGAGCCATGCCTGGGAGAAGCTGGCATAGAGGCTGGGGCTGGGGCTGGAGCTGTGGGGGAACCAAAAGGTACAGGGAGAGGGGAACTGAAGAGGCTGCAGGGGGAACTGGGAGGCTGCGGGGAAGCTGGAGAAGCGCTCTGGGTGCCAGGAGGAGCTGGGAGGTACAGCAGGGATTGCCAGGGAGTGGGGAAAAGCTGCGGGGCTGCTAGGGGCTTCAAGGGGTAGCTGGAGAGGCTGCAGGGAGTGGCAGCAGGCACTGAGAGCTGGAGAAGGGCTCCAGGTGCCTGGGAAAAAACTGTGGGGAAGAGGCTGTGGGTGTGGGGAGCTAGAGAAGGGCTCTGGGTGCCAGGAGGAGCTGGGAGCTACAGCAGGGACTGCTGGGGAGCTGGGAAAGGCTGCTGGGGTGCTGGGAGCTGGATCGGGGCTGGGGGGGGGGAGCTGGAGAGGCTGCAAGGAGAGGCAGCAGATGCCAGGAGCTGGAGTAGGGCTCTGGGTGCTGGGGAAAATTGCAGAAAAGAGGCTACAGGTGCAGGGAGCTGCTGAAGGTGGTGGGGAAGAAATAGAGGGAGACATAGCTAAGAATGGAGGGAGACAGGGAGATTGTGGAGGCAGCAGGCAGAGACGGGAGACGAGAGCGTCACAGAGAGAGATCAGAGAGAGAAGGTGGAGGTGGCAGGGCAGGAACGGAAAGCTAGGAACAGAAGGAGACACACAGACATACAAAATGGAAACTTGACATTACTTTACAGACACAGGCCTAAACAATACAATATTAATATGAAACAATAAAGATCAATGCAAAAATGATACGAATACAAAATAATAAATATAAAACAGTAAAAATCAATACAAACATAACAACACTTTACAATATAAAAAGGGGCTTATTACAATAATAGCATACAAGAACTTAGCTTACCTAGTACTACTTGTAATCACTTATAAGGGACAGAGAGTCTTTTTGGACTTTAGGAAGGCCTTCGACACTGTCTCTCACCCCATTCCGATTAAGAAATTCGGTGACTGTGGCGTCGATGCCTACACAGTCAGATGGGTCGCAAATTGGATGGAGGGTCGCACCCAGAGAGTGGTGGTGGACGGGTCATTTTCAACCTGGAGGGATGTGGGCAGTGGAGTCCCCCAGGGCTCGGTCCTCGGGCCTGCACTGTTCAACATCTTCATCAGTGACTTGGACAAGGGGGTGAAAAGCACCCTGTTCAAATTCATGGATGACACTAAGATGTGGGGAGAAGTGGGCATGCTGGAGGAGAGGGACAGGCTGCAACTCAATCTAGACAAGTTAGAGGGATGGGCAGATGAGAACAGGATGGGTTTAGGTACTGCACCTAGGGAGAAAGAACCAGCAGCATAGCTACAGGCTGGGGAACTCCCTTCTAGTCAGCACAGAGGCAGAAAAGGATCTTGGTGTCATTATTGATTCCAAAATGAATATGGGCTGCCAATGAGGGGACGCGGTCAGGAAGGCCAACCGCACCTTGTCATGCATCCACAGATGCATAACAAGCAGGGCCAAGGAGGTGATCCTCTCCCTCTTTGCGACGTTGGTCAGGCTGCAGTTGGAGTACTGCATCCAATTCTGGGCGCTGCACTTCAGGAGGGATGTGGACAGCATCGAGAGGGTCCAGAGGAGGGCCACTCGCATGATCGGGGGCTGCAAGGCAGGTCCTGTGTGCGAAGGCTATGGGACCTGAATGTGTTCAGCCTCCACAAGAGAAGGCTGAGGTGGGATCTGGTGGCCATCTACAAACTGGCCAAGGGGGACCAGCAGGCTATGGGAGAGTCCCTGTTCCCCCGAGCACTACTGAGAGTAACAAAGAATAATGACCATAAGTTGACTGAAATGATCGGGGGCTGCAAGGCAGGTCCTGTGTGCGAAGGCTATGGGACCTGAATGTGTTCAGCCTCCACAAGAGAAGGCTGAGGTGGGATCTGGTGGCCATCTACAAACTGGCCAAGGGGGACCAGCAGGCTATGGGAGAGTCCCTGTTCCCCCGAGCACTACTGAGAGTAACAAAGAATAATGACCATAAGTTGACTGAAAGTAGATTCAGGTTAGATATCAGGAGGCACTACTTCACTGTCAGGGTGGCTAGGACCTGGAACAAACTTCCAAGGGAAGTGGTGCTCACTTCTATCCTGGGGGGTTTCAAAAGGAGGCTAGATAATCACCTGGCTGGGGTCATTTGACCCCAGCATTCTTTCCTGCCCATGGCAGGGAGTCAGACTTGATGATCTGCTCAGGTCCCTTATGACCCTACCAACTAGGCAACTAGGAAACAATGAGAGGGCAGAGAGAAAGTCAGAAATGGTTAAGGGAAGGGGAGGGAGTGTATTTTAAAATTAAAAAAGAAAAAGAAAAACTGGGGGTCTTGCTACAATGACACTGGTGTGACCAGTCAGGCTGTCGGTGGGCTCTCCTTCAAGGTGAGGTGATGGATGAGTCCCACATCGCAACAGAGATAATGGAGGCCATGAACTGCCTGGTGCAGGGGTCACTCGCTGGGCAAAGTGAGCTTGCCCGCGGGTTCATGATCACCAACCATGGGGACAATATGGTCAAGGCAGTCCATGATGCCAACTTTGTTGGCATCCACTGTGTGACACACAAGTTGCACCTTGTTGTCAGGGACGTCTTGGCGGTGGACAGGGCTGCTGGTGATGGTGCCAGCATGATCAGCAAGGCTAATTTCAAAATGCAGGAAGGTGGCAGGCTACTTCCACCAGACCATCAAGCAGGGCAACATGTTGCGGGATAAACAAACAGCTGAGCATCCCACAGCACAAAATCATGCAGGATGTGGAGACTCAGTGGAACTCCACATACCTGATGCTTGAGAGGCTGGTGGAGCAACAGAAGGCCATCCATAAGATGGCCTTGCTTGGGGAGATTGGGATCACTGGCCCCCAGAACAGAGTTGAGTGGGATACCATCTCCCAGATCTTGGTGGTCCTCAAGCCCTTCCTTGAGGCCACCAAGAGCCTCAGCGTTGCTGATGCCCTCCTTAGCCAGGTGATCCCTGTAGTGAGGGAACTTCAGAGCCAAATGGAGAACATGTGGGGAATCGATGTTTCCGACTAGGGCCAGCCACTGTCGCCATACATGCAGGCACTGGTGAGGCGGCTGAAGGAGGGCGTCAGGAAATGGCTTGATCCCTTGCAGTCCAGTACAGTCCACACCTATTTCCTTTTTTAAAAACCAGTTAATGCTCCGCTGTCAGCTAGAGGGGGCACTCATTGCATCACCAGCCATCAGGGGAAGAATATGTCCCTGCTGAGCTCGCTTCCCTGCCAGGATGAACTTGGAGGTATGAGCTGGGGCTATGGGGAAGGAGGAGGCCACAGGTCCTGGTCATGACCACTAACACTGTACCCTGCCAGGGTATGGAGGCCTGGTGGGACTGCTGACTGTGCAGCAGCCCCATAAATGTCAGGACCAATTACCCCCTGATGAAAGGCGGGTAGGAGATGCCATAACCTCCAGCTAACACACGCACGCACACAGTCCTGGCTGGGGAAAGCCTAGACTGTGGTGGGCCAGTAGGGGGTGTGCCTGTGTTGAGCCACCTACCTCACTGTGCCCGACCACCTTCCAGGCTCCGAGTGCCTCCCTGGGGGCACCTCATGTCTGGCCAACCCTGTTCCTGGAGCATACCCGCTAGCCTGGGGTAAAAACTGCCACCATGCAGGGCTGGGATTTATTCTGGCTCTGTGTGCACCCTAGGAAACACAGACCTAGTAGCTCTCGAGGGTACTTGACTCACTTCAAGCACTTGGGATTGGTCCATGGGAGGCCTGACTTTGAAAAGTGTTTTGTAAATTGTTCCCTCTCAAGATCAGGCCTGAGAAACTGGAGGCAGAGTGTTTTTTTGGTGAGGAACGTGCCCCCACAGTAGTTGGGTATTGTTGTCTTTGGTTGATTCTGGTGTGCAGTTTGTGGGGATACTGAAGATAGTTGGCAGGTTTTGTGTTTTGAGCTGTAGGAAGTTGGCTTGAGTTCTGGTGATGAGGCTAGATGCTTGTTTGCAGTTAAAAATTACTTTTCAGAGCCAGGCCTACAAACTTCACTTCTTCAGCCTCCTAGGTACAGAAACTCATGGACTCAATAGGCAGTGGAATTCTGATGCACTGCAACCTGCCGGACATCTGACTTCCCAGGTACCTCTGCACTTTTGCCTGTGCTGCTACATCTTCCTCCCCCCTGTGCTGCTACATCCTCCTCACCCCCCTAACGCCTCCATTTCCATTTTCACTGACTGGCTTTCTTGCCTCTGGCTTCTTTACTATTCCTTCCATCCAGGACCAGCAGACATACAAACTGCAGGTGGTTCCTCAGTCTGCTAAAAGTTTTTCAACCCAAAAGCTTCCTAAGATATATTTCTTTAACTATTCCAGTTTTTTTCATAATAAACATATAAACATAAAAACACAAGATAAATCATCACACACCACGAGTAACATATATCCAACACAACATCTTTACTTCTTGCTTTCAATTCCTTTATAAAAAGAAAGTCTCTGTGACAGTTTGGCTAGGCTACCAGAGATGCTGCTGGTGCAACTGTGCTAGTGCTGCTCACTCACTAAGTTATTTTATACCTGCTGCCATTTAAAGTGGTGGACTGAACTGAGGTTGTAGGGGAGGAGGAGACCTCATTGGGGCACACTACCATGTTGTGTAGATGCCCCAGCACCAGTGAGGGTGCACCTTAACATGCACACAGTCCCACAAGCACCCATGACATGAGTTTTGCTTGTCAGCAGCTAGAGGTGCAGGGCCCCAGAACCCAGACTCCCCGTCTCCTTGACAGCTGGCAGGCTCCATGGCTGCAGCAGAGTCTAGGTGGCCTGCAGTTTTCACCCCCCTGTGCCCTAAGACAGACATAGTCAGTTGCACAAGCACCCATGTCACGAGTTTTGCCTGTCAGCAGCCAGAGGTGCAGGGCCCCAGAACCCCTGCACCTATCTCTTTGAAAGCTGGCAGGCTTTGTGGCCTTAGCAGGGGCGAGCATGCCTGCATCTTTCACCCTGCTGCGCCTTAACACACACAGTGTCACCTATGTTATGAGTTTTGCTTATCCACAGCTTGAGGTTCAATTTCCCTAAAGCCCCTGCACCTATCTCCTTGAAACTTGGCAGGCTTTGTGGCCTCAGCAGGGGCTAGCATGCCTGCAGGTTTGACTCCTCTGTGGCTTAACACATATACGTGACATGAGTTTTTCTTTCAAGATTTGAGGTGCAGTTTCCCTGAAACCCCTGCACCTATTTCCTTGAAACTCAGCAGGCTTCGTGGCCTCAGCAGAGGCTACCATTCCTGCAAGTTTTATCCAAATCAGGCCAGAAATTACAATGTTATAGGCTGTTTTGAGCTTCCCCATTATGCCTATGGGCAAAATGTCAAAACAGCGTTGAAACAGCGAAACTTTTGACAAAATGAAACAGAACAGCGGTTTTGAATCCAAATTAAATTCGAAACAAAACACTGTTCTGTTGAAATGCAAGTCGAAACGGAACGGTGCCATTTCGCGCAGCCCTACCAGTCCGTCCCAGTCAGTCTCTATTAGTGCATGGGATTGCTCTGTCCTAAGCAGAGCCGACCATAGGAGATGTGGGGCCCGGGGTAAATTGGCCTGTGTGAGGCCCTTTTAACACTGCGTGGGGCTGAGGTACCCCCAGAAAGGCGGGGAGGATGTCTCCATGCTTCTTCTGCAGCATGGGGCTGAGCCAGCAGCTCCAGTCCATGGCTGCTTTGCCTGGCTCTCTGGGGCTCCCCCAAAGTGCGGGGCCTGGGTCAGTTGCTCTGATTTGCTGTACCCTAGGGACGGCACTGGTCCTAAGTGCAGGACTTTGCACTAGTCTTTATTGAATCTCAAGAGATTTGTTTTGGTCCTATCCTCTAATTTGTCTAGATCTCTCTGAATCCTAGCCCTACCCTCCAGCATATCTATTACTCTTTACAGCCTGGTACCATCTGCAAACTTGCTGAGGTTGCACTCCATCCCGTCTTCCAGGTTGAAAATATTGCACAAAGTTAGCCCCAGGACTCACCCCTGGGGCACTCCACTTGATACCGGCTGCCAATTGGATATCAAACCATTGACTACTGCCCCCTGAGCCTGATGATCCAGCCAGTTTTCTGTCTACCTTATAGACTTGTCATCTAACCTGTACTTCCTTAGCTTGATTGTGAGAATGTTGAGAGAGGCTATATCAAAAGCCTTGCTAAAGTCAAGGTCTATCACATCCACTGCTCGTCCCGCATCAACAGAGCCAGTCATTTAGTCATAGAAGGCAATCAGGTTGGTCAGGCATGACTTGCCCTTGGTGCATCCATGCTGCTTCTTCCTGATCCCCTTCTTCTCCTCTAAATGCTTAGAAATGGATTCCTTGAGGATCTGCTCCATGATTTTTCCAGGGACTGAGCTGAGGCTGACTGGCCTGTAGTTCCCTGGATCCTCCCTCTTTCCTTAAACATGGGCACTGCATTTGCCCTTTTCCAGTCATCCTGGACCTCTCCTTATTGCCATAAGTTTTCAAAAATGATCACCAGCAGCCCTGCAACAACATCTGCCAACTTCCTCAGCTTCCTTGAGTGTATCCTGTCCAGTCCCATGGACTTACAGATGTCCAGCTTCCCTAAATAATCCCTAATTTGTACTTTTGTCACTGTTGGCTGCTCACCTCTTCCCCAAACTGTGCTCCCAGTTTCCATAGTCTGGGAGCTGACCTTGCCTGTGAAGAATGAGGTGAAAAAGGCATTGAGTACTTCAGACTTTTCTGTATTCTCTGTCATGAGGTTGCCTCCCCCATTCATTAAGGGACCCACACATTCCCTAATCTTCCTCTTGTTACTGACACACTTGTAGAAACCCTTCTTGTTCCCCTTCAGATCCCTTGCTAGGTACAACTCCAATTGTGCTTTGGCCTTCCTGATTTCATCCCTGCATGCCTGAGTCAGATACTCCTCCCTAGTTATCCAAGTTTCCACCTCTTGTAAGCTTTGTTGTGTTTTAGCTCACTGAAGAGTTCTTTCCTCAGCCAAGCTGGTCTTCTGCTATACTTGCTAGTCTTCCTGCACATCAGGATGCTTTGTTCCTGTGCCTTTAGTAAAGTTTCTAATCCTAAAAGTGTTCAGCTGAAGAGTGAGTTCTTGACTAAATGGAATATACTCACTTTCTAATTCTGGAGCAAGTTTAATCATTCTTTGACATAAGGGAACATTTTAGCAGGAGGTAGCTGATGCTGTAAGCTGCATTTCAGTCTTACAACTTCTTACACCTGATTTGAAGGTTGTCTTGGAAAACTTGCCAGGATTCCTATTAAAACCTAAACCTCTTAAAATATGTCAGATATCACACATTGCTTCTTCTCAGTATCAACACAGTGGACTGCTGTTTGCCACACTTTTATTTTATGACATGCAAAAGTAAGTCACTCTTCACGCAATTCATTACTTAAACTGTCAGTTCAGCTCTGTTGAATTTATCCAGTGCCAGTCAATAAATTCGAACTTTTATAGTGAAGTTTCTGACATCGGGCATGTCTATGAGAGCAGTAGCGTGGAGAGTATGAATGCATCAATTTCGGGTCCATGGCATTCATGAAGAGTTTTTTACTACTTTTTTAGGTTTTGGATTACAAGTGCTTTCAATGTGTGAGATGGAATTGATTAATTTTTATGTTTTTTAAAATAAGCTCAGCTTCATCATGGATTTATGGATGACAAGAGAGGTAATTACCAGTTACAGAAATGCTTGAATTGGCATAGATATCTATGCCATACTGTCACCTTCCGCTGTGGTCAGTTAAAAAAACAATTGAAAAATAGGTGGCATATGCCATTACTTTTTTCCAGGTTTTATTGCTGAGATGGTGAATTCAAAATTAGGGTTTGTGACTCTCTCTAATAAGATGCGGCTTAACAAAGTTCTAATATAAAACGCACGTATTTCTAAATTTGTAATTCCGAGTGTTAACATTAGCTGTTGAAGCTTGTATACTGAGGCAGGCCATTAGATTTAGCAAGACCCAGATGCTATTGTCCCTTCACATACTTTGCTAGGACAGCAATTAAGACAGAGCACTCATTGGTTACTCTTTTGACTGGTTAAATAGAAATGATAGATTCCAACTTCAAGGTCTTATTCTGCAAGCTCAAGTCTCATCAGCTGAAGGACATCTCTGAGCACTTAAAATCACATGTTAAAGTCCCATTGAGTTTTCCATTGAACTTAAAAAGAACTTAAGTATTTACTTAACCTTAAGCACTGTCTTAAGCACTATTCCAGAGAAGGATGCTTTTGTGCAGTGTTTTGTTGCTGTGGAGCACAAAGGCAGGTGAGGTGAGCGGTGTACCTAGGACAGATTAAGGCAGACAAGGTTCTTTCGGTAAATCCTATATCTTTTATTAGATCAACTCAAATAGTTGGAGAAATTCTTCTTAGCAGGCTTTCGGGCACAAATACCCTTCGTCAGTCTGAGGAAGCATCTGCAGATGGTCTGTGCTCTTCCTGGCTGGAGTGGTACAGCCAGAGGCCAGTACATATGCAAGGAAGTCAAGTCAGTTAAAATGTAAATTGAGGTGGTCAGTAGAGAGAGAGGTTCGGGGGGAGGGGGAATGAAAATAGCTGTAGTCAAAGGATGAGAGACAAGAGGGTTGGTGGGGGAAGGAGAAGAATAGCTGGTAAAAAGTAGAGGGTTTACCTGGGGAGTCAGATGTTAGGCAGGTTATAATGTGTCATAAATCCAATGTCTATATTTGTTCCGTGATTTTTTGTATTCAGTAGGCTGATGAAATGAAGTTCATGGGCTTGTCTGTGGAAGGTATTTTGTAAATTCCCTTTGAGGATTAGAACTGAGAGATTGGAGAGGGAGTGGTTTTCTAGTGAGAAATGTGCCCTCACAGGTAGGTGGGTATTCCTGTCTTTGATAGATTTTTCGGTGCATGTCCATTCTGGTACACAGTTGTTGTTTGGTTTCTCCTACATATTTTCCGTCAGGGCATTTGGTGCATTGGATGAGAGACATTACTTTTCTGGAGGTGAAGTTGTAAGATCCAGGAATGCTTATGGTTCTGTTATGGGGTGTAGTTATTGTGGGAGGTGAGGAAGAGATGTGTTGGCAGGTTTTATATTTCTTGTTCTGGCATGGTCTGGATCCATTTGATGTGTTTTGGGCTGTAGGAAGTTTGCTTCTGGTGATGAGGTTGGCAAGGTTCGGTGCTATACCCCTAAGACAGTTTAAGATGCTTTTGACTTTCAGTGTCAGGGTGGGGCCCCCATGCAAATAAAAATAACAAAGAGAAGGCTGAGTTGGCAGAATAGATACGTGAGCACTTCCAGGGGGGTCTAGGTGGAATGTATTTAAGGGGTTACACGAAGTTCTAGGTTGGTCCAAACCATTTACAATACAAATTTATAGAGCAGGCTTGTCCAACATATGGCCCAGGGGCCATGCGGCCCGCCAAGCCATTTTCTGTGGCCCCTGGTGCTGTGATGAGAAACGAAGGTAAACACGGTTTACTTTCGTTCCCACCCTTTGTCCCTCCCCAAGCCCCTAAGCATCTTCCTAATGGCTGGGGGAGGGGGGGGGGAGGGCACATTGCTGACGCGGTGCGGCTCCTCCCCTCCCCCCTCATTTCACGGTGTCCCTTCCTTGCCCCACCCCTCCCTCATTTGCATGCCAACTCTTCCCCTCTCCCACATTGCAGGGTTTCTGTTCCTAACCCCGCCCGTTCTACATTTGCATGCCGGCCTTGCCCTGCACCTGTCTTCGCCGGCCGCATGGACTGGAGCAGGTTGCAGCGCAGCGGGTGCAGGGGGCACAAATGCCGGCTCGGAGGGATGCTGCGGCTGGGCCTGCGGGAGATGATGCTGCTGCCGCTGCTGCTGTAGTTGTCAGGGCGGGAAGCTGGCGCCGCTCCCGCATCCCCCCGCGCCCACAGACATTGAGCTGGTGGTGGTGAGTCATAGGCCCTGGGGAGGGAGGGAACCCTGCCGCTTGGGCTGCCCCAGGGGAGAGGGAGCGGGGGGGGGGTCCCGGCACATCCCGCACCCCCCCGTAAAGGCCCCACATCCCCCTGGCTGCTGAGCCCAGGTGCGCAGGTGTGGGAGCATCCTCAAGGCAGCCCAGGTGGCAGTGAGGACACGGCAGGGTCAGGCGGCACCCCTTGACCCCTGTGCCCCCAGGCTGCAGCTGGACTGGACAGGTCACGTGAGCGCCCGCTCCTGCCGGCCCACTGGGTGATAAAAAGTTCATGATATGGCCCCACATTCAAAAAGGTTGGACACCCCTGTTACAGTGTCTTTTGAAGAGGACAGGGATACACTTTGTGCCCATTTTCCTCCTGTTTATAGCCATGGAGTGAGAGAGAGACCTGTTTCCTTAGGTGTGGAAGCAGATATAGAGAAAGGTGCTAAGTGTGTTGTGGGTGAAAGATATGCTTAGACATGAGGGAGCTGGTGTCTCCCTTGTGCTAACAGGCTCCCTATGCTTCTGCACTCAGCCCCCACCCCCACAGCAATGGTAACCAGAATGGCTGGGTGGGAGCTGCATCCCAGGGAGGGATTGGGATTACACTCTGAAGTGATGCTCCATCCCATGCATGCCAGGGCTGGCCAGGTGAGGAGAGGACAGGCCTGAGGGGCCTCCTGTGCCTTCTCAGATGAAGGCAGTGCTCCTCTGTATGGCCCAGGCCTGGTGTGCTCCTCAGATGGCAGGCTTGGAATGAGGCCAGTAGCCAAAGCTAGGATCCAGTGTGCAGGTAGGAGGTGCACTGCAGGGCATACTGCTTGGCAGGGTGCAAGCACTGTGGAGAGCGGGGGACTGATATTTGCTGCCTCCCTTGGACAGGGGAAGAGTGGGTGATGGGGCAGAGTTGGCCAGGGAGTGAGTGGCCCCAGGGCCTGAGGGCAGCAGGTTCTCAAAGAAGCAGGCCTGGACCCTGTGGCCCCTGGGGGGGAAGCGGCCACCCAAGGGGGAGTACACGTTTGGGTGCCCCGGCCTCCCGGCACCCTGCGTTGGCTGGAAGGGGCCCACGGCCCCCACAGCAGCGTCTGACAAAATGGAGGACGTCACCACTGCCACCAGCAGCAGCGCGTCCAGGAGCCCTGCCGGCTGCCGACATGATGCCCCTAGCGGCCCCGTCGCGGCTGGGGGCGGAG
>NW_005841882.1:4469156-4479877 GCF_000455745.1 Alligator sinensis | reverse complement strand
CGCGGGGGCGCCGGCCCGCAGGCAGGCAGGCAGGCAGGTAGCGCGGCCCCTGCGCGCTCCGCGGAAGGGGGATTCCCGCACAAAGCCGCGGGGGGAAGCGAGAGGAAGGCCGCGTCTGTAAACACCATGTCGTCGGCGGGCCCGGCGGGCGGTCGGCTGCGGCCGCGGGGCCGGCTTTCCCCGCTAGAGGCCGCTGCTCCGGAAGGCCCCGAAATGCCGGGTTAGCAGCAACAGGGCAAGACAGACGTGCAGCTCAGTTTCCGGGTTGTGGTGGGAGTGCGAATCCTGGGAGAGCCTGGATGCTTGCAGCTTATGTTTGATTCCTCTTACTCGCCCCTGAAGCAGGGACGCTGTCTTGAATGAGCAGGATGATCACTTCTTGGACTTCCCTCAGTGCCCCACTGCCCCATTCGTCTGGATTTGGGGCCCTGGCTGTGTGGCCCTTCCAAGTGATCAGTCATCCCACCAAGACCCTTACAGCCACTCATACAGTTCTTAGTCGTGATGAAGGAGCAGTTTCCACGTAATGCATTTTCCTGTAGAACTCAAATTCTGTTTTTGTTTATACCTGGAGGCACAGGACAAGGCTCCCCTTCCTGCTTTCATCATGGTTTCCCATGTAATGGTTTTGTATAGGCTTTTTCTACAGTGTTTATTGGTGTAACATCAACAGTTGGAAGTAACGTAACGGCAAGTTAGAAGGTTCTGCTTGCCCAAAGGAGGTGCTTTGGAGGAGTGAATAAATGTAAGATTTTTTTCCCTCCTATTAGGATGATGAAAAGGCCGATCAAGTCTGTTATATGCCAGGGCTAATAAATTCTGGCAGTCCTGCATGGCTGCATAATAGAAAACAATAAGTTTATGCAACATTTCCTCTGCATGAAAATATAGAGAAAAAACAAACTTCTCAAACTATCCTGGTGGTTTTCAACCTTTTTTGTACTAGGGGCCATTTGTAAACATCAATGGCCAGTTCCAACACAGTGCCCCTCACTCCTGACCCACTGCCTCCAGGCCTCCGCCCCCCAATATGTGGGGAGGGGGGGGTGGGCAAGCAGTCCCTTGAAGGCTGGAGCTCTGCCAGCCTGCAAGGGAAATGCCACGGTTTCCCACATTTTTCTCCTATAAAAGAGAATCCATTTTTAAAGTTTGTTGATCTGTTTTTAAAGTTTGTTCACAGCCCTTTCATATATTCTTGTGACCCACTTCTGGGTTGTGTCCCACAGGTTGAGAAATGCTGGTTTAAAGGACAAGGATGGAGTGCAAATATTTTTCTGCAAATTGTTTCCCCCCATGGTAATAATCTGTTAAACCTCCTGTAAATTAGCCATAACATAATTCTCTCTGACTTCAGATATTTGATCCTTTTCTGCTATTACTTTTTCTTTGTAATAAAGTGTGTAGCAAGTATACAAGCATAATAATGAAAAAGGAAAAGTAAAGGTCTCTTATTTATATCTTCTGCAAACTGAGATTATGCAGGCATGTATGAAAGTTTGTAGAATCCAAGTTCTATTTGACTTCTTTTCTAATTATTGGTAGATTTTGCTGATTTTTGCGTTATCCAGAACTACCATTTTTAATGTTATATTCTATGTTATCTCAAGAGCCTCATGTACCCTAGATTTCAATACTTCTCTGCACAGTACATCTTATGATGTGTGATAATCAGTTGACACATTAAATGACAGAGGTAGAAGGGAAAATTTTGCTAAGAACCGTGCAGCAAAAAAGGAAACATAAATATAAGAACTGCCGTACTGGGCCAGTCCCATCTAGCCCAACATCCACAGTGGCCAAAAGGGAGAGTATTCATGCAGACTCATCTGTCCTATTTCCCTCTTCCTATTTACAGAAGATTCCTAGGAAAACATAGGAATGGTTGTAGTGATATCAAGTATAATACTCGCTGATAGGCCTATCATGCATTAATTTATCCAGTTCTCTTGAACCTGGTTAGATTATCAGTCTTTACAGCATTTATGGCACCAAGTTAATTATACAGTTCAAGAAAATAACGAAGGGTGCACCAATAAAGGTTTTCTTGTCTGATACTGAAGCTGGTTATTAACCAACCATATCGGCCCATAAGAATCTGATGATAACTGATATTTATCACCATTTCTAAGTGTGGGGACTCTGATACAGGAGACACAACAGAGCCGTTCTAATTAAAGTGCCACCCTCCCAAAGCACATGTAAAAGTGCCAATGGCAGTTGTAGCCCCAGGCTCCCCACCATGGGAAAGACCCTGCTACACACTGGTGGGAGAGGGAGTGGCTGCCCTAGCCCCTGCCAGCCTTTTCCCCCAGCAAGACTCCCAGGCACTGTGGGCTGAGTCGGGCTGAGCCAGGCTGGGCAGCTCAGCTCCACTCACCTCTCCCTGCCCCAGTCATGTTTGCAGCATTTGGTGCTTTTTACAGTGCCTGCCCTGGTCCCAGTCCACACCATGCCAGCACAGCAGCTGGTCCACTCCAGCCTGGCCCGGCCTGCCAGTGAGGGGAGAGGGTGTATCTGGGGTCACGCTGGCTCATGGGGGGGAACCCAGGCATTTGGGGACCCTAGCTCTGCAGGTGAGAAGGAACTTGGGCATTAAGGGGACCCAGCCAGAAGGGATAAATATTGGAGAACACTGACAGCTACAACAGCCAATAAAGCAGATTGCCAATAATGTAAATTTCCCATTTGTTGGTGCCGATCCAGTAGGCAACCAGTATATTGGTGCACCTCTAAAAATAACTTATTTTTGTTTAGTTTAAACCTGCTTCCTAATTTCATTGCATGTTTCCAAGTTGTGGGTTTGTTAAAGATGGTAAATACTTGCTTTCTCCAGGCCTTTTATTTTGTAGCTCTCTGTCGTTTTCCCCTATCACCCATCTCTTTCTCCAGACTAAATCGGGTAGGAAGTTTCAATATCTCCTGGTGTGGCAGCTTCTCTATACCCTTTATCATTCTTTTTGCCTTTCTGCATACCTTTGGGTTCTACTGTATCCTTTTGGAGGTAGGGTTAGGGGGGGACCTGAACTCCTCCACTGTGGATATACCATTTATATGATGGCATTATGAGATTTTTCCATTCTGTTTTCAGTACAGTTCTGAATAATTGCTAACATTCTTTTTACCTTTTTAACTATTGTTGATTATTTTTAGAGAATTATCCACAATCACTGTAAGATCTTTCTTGAGTATCAGCAACTGATATATAGAGTGTTTGCTTCATTTTGTATGTACTACTATTGACCTCCCTCTGCCATTGCTACTTATAGTGTTCTGTGGGGTCTCTAATGGTTATTCAAAATATCTTTTGTTTTAGGTTTTCTTTCAGATGTCCTGTCTACCCCAAATGGTAGTAAACTCTACCTAAAGTAACTTTGAAGGTTTGTAGCTTTGCGTTGATTCATACCTGCCGGACCAACATTGAAGCTCTTTCAAGCTGGAGGAAGCACGTGGGGTTTTCAGCTCAGTATTAAGCATAGGGAGTCTTATTGAGTGGTAACACTCCCCTTCCCCCCCCCCCCCCCCTTTACAGTTCATAAAAGCAGCTGTTTACAGTTTGTTTTAGTATAAAACCTAAATTCTACTGAGTGGTTTGGTCTAGCCTTTCTGTAGCTTGTTATTTGCAATGGAGACTAAGTTGCCCTTGAATTCTTTTCTTTAATTTTGGTAGCTTATCTTCCTCACTTCCTCTTATTCCTGTCCATAGCTCAGAAACAGTGATGGCACAGAATAAAGTTTGCCATGCACTCATTTTCTATGGGGCTAGCATTTGACAGGTGTTTCACCACAACTCTTCAACTTGTATCTGTGGTGTCAAAGTGGTCGCCCATCCAAATAGTAGCTAGACATTGGAATATTTGGCTTCAAGATCAGGTGATTTCAGGCTGGCGTGGCTGTTGATTATACCTTACCTGGTAGTACCAGTCTTCCTGACAGTGGAAATTGGCATGTTCTAAAGATTACTGTCTGAGCCTAGATCCTTACTTGGAGTACTTAATGCTTTATAAGGCATTTGAGCTATAATTTCTAGGAGAAATTTTTGACCTGACAGAAGTTACATTGGGGTGTGTGTATGGGGTGGAGGAGGGCGTGTAGAGTGATGCTTCAAGCATACAATTAGTTTTTATATCTGCTTTATCTAGGGCTGTGAATATTATGTAAACTCAGGTAGTGGTTTGGCAGCCATGAGGCCTCCTTTCTTCAGACCTTTGGGAGCAGTTAATTAAATGGCAAAATGCATGATTAATCTTGTGAAGTTTGGTGCCACTAGATTTCATTTGGGCCAATAGCTAAGTGGAATTAAAAAGAAAGTGTGTGTGGCAGGGCACTTTGGTGCCTGCCACTTTTTAAGGCTGAGAGCAGACAGCCGGCAGGTGCGGGCCAGCCCTCATGAGGCCTCCATTTTAGATCTGGGCCCTCAGGCCTGAGGCAGCAGTCTGCTGCTGGAAGCTGGAGAAACATGACTCGGCTGAGCTGTTGCTTGAAACATCTTGGAGGTAAGGGTAGGAACTATGGGAATGGCAGGAAGCTCCTGGTCCTGGGTATGACTGAAATCTGCATCCTGTTGGGGAAGTATGGCCTGGTGGGACTACCCATGGATGTGGAGCTCCCCAGAAATGCCAGGTCAGTTGTCTCCCCAGGGAAAGGCGGGGAGGAGTGCCTTAAAACCCCATCCCCCACATCCTGGTGGGTTACCTAGACTTGGGGCCAGGCACATCTTTGGATGCCTGAGCCCCACAGGGGCGTAAGACCCCAGAGGCCCCAGTGAGGGGGCAGTAGCATGGCCTGGAGAGAGGGTAGGAGAGTGGCCCCAGAGGGGGCAGTAGTTTATGTTGGGTCTGCCCAGAGTAGGGGCTGCTCCAGGGGGTGTATTGAGTAGGGCTGTAGAGGCAGCCTGAAGGGCAGCACACGGGCCCCAACCCCCATGAGTATGCAAATGAGGAATGTTGCCCGGTGAAGGGCTAGGGGCAGAGTCAGCCCAGTGTAAGGCACAATGCCAATGCCACATAGAGTAGGGGAGCACGAGCAATTGGAAGGGCTGGGTGCGCAGTGCCAGAATGAGAGTAGTCGAGGCTGATGGACCAAGGAGGTCACTCAAGGGAGCAGGGCAGACTGAGAGTGGCTCAGTGAGGGGCAGAGCAAGAGGCTGTGAGAGAGGGTGGTGTGAAAGAATCCCAGTCAGGACAGAGAGAGAGAGAGAGAGAGTGTGTGCGTGTGTGTTTGTAAGAGGCTGTACAGCGGCCCCCTGGCATCAAGGCAGTAAAATGGGCAGCCTCCCGCATTGCACATCAGTTTATGGAACAGCATGTCATGGCAGGTGAGACTGGGTGGGCTGCCCTACTTAGACAGGTGGGCGGGCCAATGTTGAGACTTAGCCCAAAGATGGTCCCCTGTCACAGTGTACATCTGTGTGAATGAGTATATCCATGCTTATTTCTGATGGGATAAATACCCTTGTTTCAGGATTCCGGCTGATTCCTGATTTTTCTTCTAGACAGGTTAGAATTGTAGAAAAGTTTATTTGGGAGGGATGTAAGAAGGTCATCTAGTCTAGCCCCTTGCTCAAGGCAGACTCATCTCTGATTAGATTGGTCAGTCAAGTGGTTTTGTGTAAGCTGCTCTGAAAGACTCCTGAGGATGGGGATTTCACAACCCTTCTAGGTAACCCGTTCCAATGTTTAAGTACCTGCATAGTGAGAAAGTTCTTCCTGCTATTCAACCTACATTTCCCTTGCTGAAATTATTTAAGCCATTGCTCCATGCCCTGTCCCCTGTGACTGCAGAGAATTAGTCCATCACCATTTTTATAACCACCCCTTAGGTATTTGAAGACTGTTATCAGATCCCCTCTGTCTTCTTTCCAGAATAAATGATTCCTGTTCATTCAGCCATTCCTTGTAAATAATGTTTCTTAGACCTCTAATTATTTTTGTTGCTCTTTGCTAGACTCTTTCCAATTTGTCCACATGTTTCTTGAGGTGTGGGGCCTAATATGCCATGTGAGGAGGTAGTTAGCTGTGTTAATCTGAAGTCAGGTGGAAGGCAGGGCATGTGATGAAGTAGCTAATGCTGTTTTGAGTGAGTTGGTCTGGAGGGGCAGGCAGCTATTACGGGTGGAGGGCCACTTACTGAGATTTGGCAAGCCATGGAGGGCCGCATGACAGGCAGCTAGGGGCAGATAAATATTAATTTTCTAAATTTTTTAGGGGCCCTGCAGGACAGATAGAATTGTCTGGCTTGCCTCATCTGGCCCTCAGGCCGCATTGGCCACCTCTAGTCTATAAGGTACCACTGTGCCCTGTATTGACTTGCATGTGATGCTCTTATTAATACAGCCCTGTATGCTATTGGCCTTTTTTGCAACAAGAGCACACTGTTAGCTTGTTATGTAACTTGTTCTCTATAAACCTCTAGGTCCTTTTCTATAGTACAAGAGCCAGTCTGGGGCAGAACAACTGCTTGCAGACCCCTTCGCTTGTATTTCTATATTTGTCCTCAGTAAATTTAATTGGGTTAATTTTGGACTGTTTCCCTAGTTTTATTATGGTCATTCTGAATGTTAGCCTTCCCCTCCAGAGTGTCTGTAACGGCACCCTATTTGGTATTATGGGTACATCTACTAAGCATATATTCAGTCCCATTCTCCCAAACATTAATGAAAATGTTAACAAAACTGGACTGAGGACAGACCCCTGGGGTCACTCAGTACTTCCTCCTAACTAGACATCAAGCCATTGAAGTAATCTTCAGCACGATGATTCTGCCGCTTATATCCAGCTTGCCGTACTTTTGTGTATACTGAATTTCCTTACTTTACTAATGCTATTTTTTTCATAATTATCCCCTACAGGATTTTTGTACCTTCCTCTGAAATATTTCTTCTGGCCACTGTCATAATCAAAATATTGGATTAGGTCTAATGGGATAGTTTCTGATGTCAGTGTTCACAAAGTTAGTAACTCTGTTAATGGTTAAAGTACAGGCAGTGCATCTGTGTCCTCCTAAATCCATAATAACAAAATTAATCATCTTTTACAGAATACACAGTTTTTTCTGCTTGACACTAAAACTTATTTGCTTGGCTTTAAAATGGCCAAGTTCTTTTCCCTGTTTCTATTTGACTCTATCCCATCCTTATTGAGTGAATGCTTAATAACAATCTTCTGGTTAGGGTGATTGTCTTTGGAAAATCTTGGTGTAAGCTCTTTGGAACTTTTGAATCTGTCTTGCTCTATTTCCAGTATAATACTGTTTTAGATCTTCAGAATATTCTAATATTGCCTCTTAACTGACTTCCTAACAAATCTTTCATACTTCAGCATTTAGCTACTTGAAATTAAGTCAAATGCATTATTTTCTATGCCTCTAAGTATAATGTATAGTGTTTTGTTTTTTTGTCAGTGGTGAATAAGCTGTGTTAAGTTTTGATACTAGGTCTATAATAATTCTGTTTGTATTGCAGTAGAGTATAAAAGTTATAATTGCATCAGTATGTGTTTGGTGATGTACAAACATCTGTAAAGGCATATTCTTTGCCCCAAACTGTTTATCTCTGGTTTTAAGATGAGACCTGACTAATGAGCGTGGAAAAAGAGCTTGTCACTTTCTCTTACTTTCCTAGTCTCTTACGCAGGCTAACTATGCATACAATTTAGCAATATCAAATTACTTAAATATTTTCCTTTCACATTATCCTCATTGGATCTTCTTTTTGAACTCATGGCTGTTAGTAGAGTATTGAGAGAGGGTAGTGGCCTTATAGAAGAATTTAGGGAGAGTACTTGACATGCAGATGAAAAGTTGGAGAAAATGTGAAGATGGTTATGGAAGAGAAAGTCAAATCAGTATAATTGGCAAAGCAGAGGGGATAGGGAGAATTGATCAATAGCATTGCAATTACAGTAGTATATTGAAGTATGAATTGGAACATCTGTTGTCTGTCTTCCTTCACCTTAAGAATCAAGGAGTAAGTTAGAGTTTTAAGTGGTGAGATTGTCTTTTAAATTTCTTGGTTTACACTTGCATCATGCAGATGAATGCTACATAAATCCTTATTAAAATTACTGTGGTAACTTTACAAAATTACCTTACTCAGATAAGGGTGTAAACATGATTTATGCATTTTGAAATGTATGCATGTATGACATGATTTATGCATTTTGAAATTTTGAGTGCCCAACTTGACACCCTGAAGAAAATTCTGAGTAACTTCTGAAGCCTATGGTAAGGGGCTCAGAAACCATTAATTACTTTTTTTAATAAATCTTAAAATAATCCTATGACCTCACCTGTTGCTTCAAAACCTGCCCAATCTCCCTGCTATCTCTAAGCTCTTTGAGCATACCATTTATTTTTTCTGTCTAGGGTTTCTCTTCCATGGTTTGGCTTGTACTTCTTTTGCTTTGCCAAAATTGCTGTCAATGGGTGCGTCCAGACAAGTGCGTTCGTGCAGTATGTGGTGCCGCAAACACGTTTGCAGCACCACATACCGCACAGGCCAGTGTTCTTCACGCTACAGGTGTGTGCTACCCGTGCTTGCCCTGCTGTTTTTGTTGTTTTTCTCCACAGGTTTTTTTTGATCCATGGATATCTGGATATCTAGGGGTCAAAAAAAACTGGGGGGGATGGGAACGGAGCAGCGCACACTCTGGCAGTGTGCGCTGCTGAAAAGCGGAGCTGGGCTGCCCAGAGCTGCGCTGTGGCTGCCGGCCAGGCTTCGCCCAGCAGGATTGCCACAGCTGCAGCCCTGGGAGGCCCCCAGGACCCTAGGTAAGGCTGCTGACTCCAGCTTCCCCTACTGCCCCCAGGGTAAACTTGTTGCGTGCCAAAGCGCGTGTGGTACGGGTGTTCCTCGGGGGCAAGTAACTGTAGCGCAAGGTGCACTGCAGCTAGTTGTCTCTGGGGAACCGAACATCCGCATGCGGTGCAAGGTGCCCAATGAGTTTTCTGTCAACTTCTTTCTAGCCAAATCTCAGATAGGCTTATCTAACTGACCAACATTGACACCATTGGCAACCCTTTTGAAATCTTGTTCCTCAATGGGTTCTGTGACTATCCATTTCTGATTTATTTTTTCTTTCTTTTCTTACCTCTCTAGTCACTCCTTCAATATGTCCTTTGGAAGACTACTTCACTCCACCTCCAGCTCTCTGAGGTTTCACATAACTCCTCGGTTCCTGTCTCGTTCTTCTTCAACACCTTATTTCTTGGCAATCTTATCTACAGACACAAGTTTAAAAACATATCTGAATGAATTTCAGATCCCTGTGTACTCTATACTCATTTCCTTCTGTCCAAACTAAATCTTGGTCAGTGGATACCTAGCTGTTATTTCAAACTCCTAGCTAAAGCAGAGATTGTAATACTTCCGTAAGTTCACCCTGTCTTTTTCTCTGTCATCGTAGACAACATTACCATGCTAAACATTGTTTTCTAACCAGATCTCTCTAGGATCCTCACACCCAGGGTCTGTCTAAATCTGGAAAATCCTTTCTACATAATGGATTTAAAATACAGACTTTCTTATTTGTACACACAACCTCTCATCCAGGCTGTCACTAGTGGCCTTGATGTATGGACTTTTTCCCTTCTAGCCATTCAGAATGCTGATGCAAAGATATATCTTGCTAGCTTTGATTATACCATCTCTTTTTGTCCATCTTCAATCTCTCTTTTCTATCACAAAAAGTAAGTTATTTTCACTTTCAGGGCTCTTTTCTGCCTATGCTCAACTTGGGTATTGTGTCTCATTTGTTAGCCAGATATTGATTCCTGCCACTAGTTTACCCATAAACCTCAGTTTTCATCACCTGTTAGTTAAAATTTTGAGCAGGCATTTTCATGCTTTCTCCTTTATCTCCCTCCTGTTTAAGAGAAACTTCTCCCAAGCATCTGCAAAGGTACCACCTTGCCTTTCTCTTAATTTTGACTTAAATATTACTTTTTTTCTCTATGAGACTACCAAAAGCTTTATAACTGTTTGGGTGCTTACATGATGAGGCCACTAAGTGATGCTGACCAATGCAATGTAATAAGCATCTCCTTCAATTCCTTTGTCTGTATCCATCTGTGTGTGGGGTTCTTTTTATACCCCTGTCCCCCAATTGTCTTATACTTTGGTTGCTTGCTGATTGGGTAGACAGTCTCGTTCCGAGTTCTATGCATTGCCTAGTATGATGTGGTCCATGACTGGACTTCTGCACTACAATGATATAAAATTATTTTAAAAAGGGGATAGTGTCAATCACTTGCATTTAACATTTTGCAGGTGAGGGGGGAACTTGATTTACTCTTCAAAAGTTTCCTGTGTGGTCATTCTTGGATGAAAACATTTGAGCATTATCTTAAGAATAGGATAGTAATGTGTATCAAATTTCCCAGTTTAATCTTTGTTAGTCCAACTGACATCAAATGGTAAGTCACTGGCTTTTGTTCTATGCTGCTTATAATTTAGGTGAAAAAAATCACAGAGAACACATTTCAAGTTGTATATTATCAATCTCTGTTTTGGAAAAACAATACCCTCCCAAAAGATGGTGGTTCCTTATGATAGGCAAAATCTTACTTTTTTTATAAGATAGAGCATACATAAGTGATCTGGAACTGATGTATATGGTAGATACTAAAAATAAAAGAAAAAAGAAAGAAAATGCTGTCACCCAAGAGAGGTGTTTTTCCTTTTACAAGAGTGATCTTTGGACAGGCCCTAAGACAGGGGCAGGCAA
>NW_005841882.1:4456535-4464035 GCF_000455745.1 Alligator sinensis | reverse complement strand
ATGCCTCCCCCGGGGGTGCACGCAGCAGTGGAGAGCTGTCCCCCCTTCCGCAACCCCCTGTACCCCTTGGATGAGCCACCTGCAGCTGCGTCCCACTTCTTGTCCCAGGAGCCCCCATTGACTGCTGTGGTTGGGTAGATCCTGCCTCTGCCCCACTCCCTCTCTCACTGTGGGGGCCTCTATCTTCCCACCCTTGACTTACCAGCTAGATAAGCTCCAAGCTGCCAGGCTACTTTCCTGTAAATAAGCTATTGGATTGATATCAGCCAATATGGCTGGTTAATAATTGGATATCCGTATGGGCCAAGAAAATCTTTATCGGTGCACCCTTACTGATCAGCAAAGAAAACTATGTCAAAGAGGTCACAAAATGTAAAGTCAAGCTGAGTTGGACCTTACAAAGGATATTAAAAAAATAATGAAAGATGCTTCAATACTATGAAAAAGAAGAAGAAAGAAATGGGAGAAGTATACAATGAGGCTATGGCTCAAGACCTAGGTGAATACTTCATTTCAGGTTCCATGAAAGTCAATGATGTTGACTGACCAGGTTGGCAAGGTCTGATGGATAAGTGGACGTGAGGATATAGAAATGGCTCTTGCTGCAAACAGCATGGACATAAAATGCAAAAACCTTAATGTATTCAAGTTAGGGGACTAGCTTATCTCCACCCCAGGATTTGAAAAGAAGTAGCACATAAAGTTACAGGTTATGTAGCAAATATTTTAATGAATCTACCAAATCGGGTGAAATGCCATATGATTAGAGAAGAGCAAATGCAGTGAGTATTTTTAAGGAGGGGTGGGTGATTTCTGTAACTACAGGTCAGACTAGTTTCTGGAAGTAGTCTGACCTCAGAAAGTGAGGCTGTAACAGATTTTGAAGGGGAGAATAATTAAATACATGGAAGTATAAGAGATGGGCTGAAAAACAACATGGGCTTACTACAGGTAAATTTTATTAACCTACCCATAATAACATAAGAGTCATACTGGTTCAGATCAATGGCCCATCTAGACCTGTATCCTCTGACAAAGGCAGGGGGGGATGCTCTGAAGGGAGAGCATGGAACTGGATATCTAGAGTGATCTATCCCCTATTCAGTACCCTCCCTGGCATCCAAAATTATTGGTTTAGAGATGTCAGAGGGAGCATCTCCAGTGGTTCTGTTCAATAGCTATTAATAGATCTGTTCTCCATTAATTTAGTTAGTCCCTTTTTGAACCTGGCTATGCTAACTGCCTTTACCACCTCCTGTGGCAATATGAATTTCACAAATTAACTATGCATTGCATAGAACTTTCTTCTTTTGTTTGTTTTAAACCTACCAATTTTAGTGGGTGCACCCTAGTTCTAATATTCTGGGGCTTGGTGAACAACAGTTCCATGTTAACTTAGTTCACACCCTTCATGACTCTGTAGACTTCTATCATATCCCCCCTCAGCCTTCTTGGCTCCAAACCCAAGAGTCCTAATATTTTTAGCGTCTTCTGTTATGCAACTACCCCATGCCTCTGATCATTTTGGTTGCTCCTCTCTGTACTTATCCAGACATCTTTCTTTAATGCGGTAATTGATTCTCTGTGCAGTGATCTCATCTGTCTGGGCTTGCATAAATTGTCAGGTAGGAACTTCCTAATTAAACTGCAGAAGTGGGTATTGGTTGAAGAACAGTAACAAAAGTAAGGAACTCTCTAGAGTGGAGATGGCAATGGATAGTGTTGAAAGAGGAAATATCAGGCTGGAGGGAGATTGCTAGTGGAGTGTTTCAGGGTTTAGTTTTGGGAATGATCTTGTTGAATATTTTCATTAATGATTTTAGAACAGCAAGTAGAAATGTGCTGCAGGAACTTCCTGATAACACAAAGTTAAGAGGTACCATCAATACAGAGGAGAATCAGGATATTGTACAGAGAAATCCTGGATGGTCTTGAAAACTGGTGTAATAGAAATGGGATGATTCTAAATAGCAGAAAATGTGAAGTCATTAACTTAGGACCTAAGAAAAAAAATTTCAGCTATAAGTTTTTTGGGTTTTTGGTTTTTGCTCTTACCAAAATAACCCAAAAGGAAATGAGGGAAATTGTAAAATATGCCCTTTTCCCCACAAGTAAGTATGATTTTGATGTTGGCATAACTCTAGAGAGATGATTTAAGACTATTACTGTACTGGACAGAAATTGCAATATTAGCCTAGACAAGATCAAAATAGGGATACTTGATCTCTAGAGGAAGGTTGTATAGGTTTTGGAACTATGCTGAGATGTGCTTTTCCAGGACTGAAATATGGACTGTAAAGTTTGTTGGGGGTTTTTTTGGGGGCGGGGGGGTTTCCCAGGAGATATACCGTGTAATGGGTAGTAACATTATTTTACATAGTGTTGTATAGTATATAATCTCACATTATTCAACCTTTCAAAGTATCTTTAAAAGATAGATGCAAACAAATAGTTGAATACAATGCATATTTTGATGCATATTGTTTATAAATATTATGAAAAATATACATAGATAAAAATCCATACTGAAAACCACATGCAATGTTTTGTTCAAAGCAAACCAGAATTGGGGCCCCATTGTATTAGGTACTATACAAACACATACAAGCATGATTCCTGTCCTGAAAAGTTTCAATCTAAAAAGCTACTCATATGTCTGATGCTGTTCAAAACTTGCAGAAAGTGTAGAGGAAATTATTACAAGATATAAGCAAAGTGATCTGGGTACTGAAGGAAAAATGTATTTTTGGTTCTGTATGTTTCTACTCCGTATAATTTATTATAGTAGTGCTTATGAGTCCAAATCATAGACCAGAACGTCATTGTGCTACGTTCTGTACAAATAAATAGCAACTTTTCTACTCCAGGAATTTACATACTACATTCCTTCCATTTTTCTCTTTTCCTTCTTATAGGAGAGAAGTGGAAGAGTGGTTGAAAATATAGGGGCAAGTGTTTGGGATAAAGGAAGGAAATGGAAAGAAACATTGGAGAAATGAATAGAAGGAGGAAGAGGAGAAGAGTGGATAAAAGCAAGGAAAATGGGAATAGTGAGGCTGGGAAGAGAGATGCTGCAGGACAGGCAGGAGAATAGGAGAAAAATAGCCATTTTTGTTATAGATTGTACTAGTACCTGACTCTGTTTTACTTATGCTGGTAGTAACACATAATAACTGCATTAGCATTTTTAAAGGTGCATGATTGATATGAGTTTCAGACAGAAGTATTTTCAAATCAGTTTAATAAATTGTAGTGTAAAGCTCCTCATTTACTCCCACCTTCCAAGTGTTCAGTTATGCCAAATAGTAGTAGACCTGTACCTAATTCACCTGGCAGACGTGTACCTAGTTCAGATATTTCCCTTGCACCCTTAATCATGGCCATAGCTCTAGATCGGGGGTCAGCAACCCCTGGCATGTGTGCCGAGCTTGGCGCACAAGGCTATTTTGCTTGGCACACCACTGCCAGCCCAGGCTCTAAGCAGCTGCTGCCAGTCACGGAGCCCAGGCTGCTCTAGGCAAGCAGCTGGGAGGCTGCAAGCCCTGCTGCAAGCAGACCAGGCTCCATGGGCCGGCTGCAGCTGGGAGGCTGCAAACAGCTGCTCTGGGCTCGGGTATGTTGGCACTCCGGCACCTTCCAAGATGGACATTGTGTTTTTTTCGGCACTCCGGCCAAAAAGTGTTGCCTACCCCTGCTCTAGATGCTCTAGCCCAGCTTCAGTGCTCTGTTAAGAGAGGCAAATTGTAAGAGGGTTCAGTAGGGGTGTGTGAAACGGGCTGTATTCAATTAGGATTCAGCCTGAATCGGGGACAGTGATTCAATTAGTTGATTTGGATCACTGTCCCTGATTCAATTCAGCCAAATCCAAGTCTGAAGATTCGATGCAGGTTTGGAGAATCAGCGATTCGGCCATAGACACAGCTTTAAATGTATTTTCTACTTACCTTGAGGTACCAGACACAGCTCATGAACGCTGGGATGGTGGGGTGGATGGAGCGTGGGCGGGCCCTTTGTGTGCTCAGCGGCGAACCCAAAAGTGGACCAGAAGTACTTCCAGTCCACTTCTGGGTCTGCCGGGGAGCACACAGGGCCCCCCACCGCATGCCCTCCTGGCTCGGCGATCAGCCGTGGGGGGACCCTGGATGCCCCCCAGACCCAGGATGCACTAGTCACATAGCCAAGGGACAGGGGACGGGACCCCCCTCGCGCTTCCCAGCAGACCTGGAAGTGGACCAGAAGTGCTTCTGGTCTACTTCTGGATCTGCTGCCAAGTGTGCTGGGGAGACCCCCATGCTCCTGTGGGATGCTCCAGCTGCCCCAGCATCTCGGCTTTCATGAGTCACCTGATACCTTGAGGTATGTAGAAAAAAAAAAAACATTTAAAGCTGTGTCTATGTTCGAATCAATTCAGAAAGATTAAAGGGTCTCCTGATTCGATTCAGATTTAAACATTTGGCTGCCAAATCCCCACCGAATCAAATCGGGGACCAAAGCTTTGCATAGCCCTAGTGTTCAGCTGAAGAGCAAGTTCTTGACTGAACAGAATTTACTCACTTTCTCATTCTGGAACAAGTTTAATCATTCTTTGACATGAGAACATTTGGAAATATTGGCAGGAGGTAGCTGTGAGCTATATACATTCCAGTCTTACACCTTCTTACACCTGATATGAAGGTTGTTTTGGAAAACTTGCCAGGATTCCTGTTAAAACCTAAACCTCTTAAAATATGTGAGATACTGCATTGCTGCTTCTCAGAATCGACACAGTGGACTGCTGGTTGATACACTTTTACTTCATGAGACATGCGATACAGAAGGATGTCATTCTTCACATAAGTCCATTATTTAAACTGTCGGTTCAGCTTTGTTGAATTTATCTACTGCCAGTCAATATAAATTAGAACTTTTACAGTGAAGTTGCTGACATTGGGTTAGTCTATGAGAGCAGTAGTGTGAAGAATATGAATACATCAATTTCAGGTCTGTGGCATTCATGAAGAGATTTTACTACTTTTTTAGGTTTTGGACTACTACAAGTGCTTGCAACGTGTGAGAGAGAATTGATTAATTTTTATGTTTTTTAAAGAAAGCTCAGCTTCATCATGGATTTATAGATAGCAAGAGAGTAACTTACTAGTTACAGAAATGCTGGATAGCTATCTATGCCATATTGTCACCTTCCATTGCTGTCAGTTCAAAAAATAATTGAAAAATAGTTGGCTTATGCCATTCCTTTTTTCCAGGTTTCAGTAGTGAGATGGTGAATTCAGAATTAGGGTTTGTGACTCTCTCTAATAAGATGAGGATTAGCAAAGTTCTAATATAAAATGCACACATTTCTAAATTTGTAATTCCAAGTGTTAACATTAGCTGCTGAAGCTTGTATACCAGTGGTTCCCAAATTGTGAGTCTTGACCCCCAAATGGGTTGCAACGTTAGTGGATGGGGTCACAATAAATGTGCCTCTTGAGATTTCTGCACCCACCACAGGGTCTGGTATAATCTGCAGCTGGGCTGGACCAGCTCGGGGGCAGCTCCTGCCCCAACAACTCAGTGGATGGGACTCATTGTGGGAGGGAGTGTGCACCATTATGGCCACCAAGGTGAGGTATGGCAGAGGTGGCAGCAAGGAGTTGTGACCAAGCCCTTGCTGGGTGAGCAGGGGATGTCTTAGCTTGGCAGCCATCATGGTGTGGTGCTCCCTCCCTCCCTGGGTCCTGCCCACTGGGCTGATGAGCCCCTAGGGGGAGGGCAGCACGGCAGGGACCCCTAAGTCTGTAGTGAGCAACCTGCATCCTTGCCCCCAACCCCTCCATGGGTTCCACTCCAGCAGTGCTGCCCGCATGGGGTTTGGGGAACAGGGAATCTGGACTCTGCACTCCAATCATGCTAAAACAGCTTGCTGGTGACAGCCAGGTCTTGAGCTTGGCTGGAGGGGCAGAGGTCTGTGGGCCCTGGCCTTGGGGCACAGGGGGGGAGTGAAAGGCATTGGGGGTTGTGGGGGGCTGTGGGTTGGGAGTGCGGGGCTATGCTGAGGAAATGGGGTCAGAAATGGGGTCACATGGAAGAAAAATTGTCCCTCACATACTTTGCTAGGACAGCAATTAAGACAGAGCACTCATTGGTTACTCCTTTGACTCATTAAATAGAAATGATAGATTCCAACTTCAAGCCCTGATTCTGCAAGCTCATCTCTTGGGCATCCCTAAGCACTTAAAATCGCATGTTAAAATCCCATTAGAGTTTCCCATTGAACTTCAAAACAACTTAAGTGTATACTTAAGGTTAAGCACTTTTTAAAGCACCATTTCAGAGAAGGATGCTTTTGTGCAGCATTTTGTTGCTGTGGAGCCCAAAGGCAGCAGAAATGGGGGGTGTGCCTAGGACAGATTACAGTGCTTTTGATTTTCAATGCCAGGGAGGGGGCCATGCAAATAAAAATAACAAAGAGAAGGCTGAGTTGGCAGAATAGAAATGTGAGCACTTCCAGGGGAGTCTAGGAAGAATGTATTTAAGGGGCTGAATGAGGTTGTAGGTTGGTCCAAGCCATTTCAAGATTGTGTTGTCAGAGTCCTTCAAAGAGAACTGGGCTTCACTTCATGCACGTTTTACTTCTGTTCATAGGTATGGAGGGAGAGACCTTTTCACTTAGCACCTCCTCTAGATCTTCTTCCACACCTCAGCATGTGGTGGGTGGTAGATGTGCCTAGACATGAGGGAGCTGGACTCTCCCTTATGCTAAGAGGCTCCCCACATAACTGCAACCAGCAGAGTGTGCAATCTCCAGGCTTTCCCATCCCCAGCACACAGAAGTGGCAGTGGGGAAAGCTTGCTTGGAGCTGCACCTCAGGGTGGGAAGGTGGAGAGATGCTCTGTAGTGACAATAGGAGTGCTGATCTGCCCAGGTGCAGGCCAGTGATGGGCAGGCAGGCAAAGGGGAGCCTAGGCCTGGTGGGCCTCCAGCGCCACCTCCGAGGGCTGTCGCTCCATGGCCTTGGTGGGTTGTGTGGCCCGTGGGCTGGGAATAGGAGCAGAGGCCTGGGCTCTTGCCCAAAAGTGCGGACCACTGGTGGGGGATGCTGCTTAGCAGGATGCAAGCACTGGAGAGTGGGGGACTGATATTTGCTGCCTCCCTTGGACAGGGGAGGAGTGGGTGATAGGGCAGAGAGTGAGTGGCCCCAGGGCCTGAGGGCAGCAGGTTCTCAAAGAAGCAGGCCTGCAGCCTGCGGCCCCTGGTGGGGAAGCGGCCACCCAAGGGGGAGTACACATCCTCCATTTTGGCAGAAGTTGGGAGCAGAGCAGAGGGTCCTGCCCACCAACCACCGTGCAGCCCTGCCAGCTACCCTGTGCTGCCCCAGCCTTCCTGCACCCTGCGTTGGCTTGAAGGGGCCCACGGTCCCCACAGCAGCGTCTGACAAAATGGAGGACGTCACCACTGCCACCAGCAGCAGCGCGTCCAGGAGCCCTGCCGGCTGCCGACATGATGCCCTTAGCGGCCCC
>NW_005841882.1:4449444-4454843 GCF_000455745.1 Alligator sinensis | reverse complement strand
GAGGAGGCCCGCGTCTGTAAACACCATGTCGTCGGCGAGCCCGGCGGGCGGTCGGCTGCGGCCGCGGGGCCGGCTTTCCCCGCTAGAGGCCGCTGCTCCGGAAGGCCCCGAAATGCCGGGTTAGCAGCAACAGGGCAAGACAGACGTGCAGCTCAGTTTCCGGGTTGTGGTGGGAGTGCGAATCCTGGGAGAGCCTGGATGCTTGCAGCTTATGTTTGATTCCTCTTACTCGCCCCTGAAGCAGGGACGCTGTCTTGAATGAGCAGGATGATCATTTCTTGGACTTCCCTAGATGCATTGTTGACTCCCTCAGTGCCCCACTGCCCCATTCGTCTGAATTTGGGGCCCTGGCTGTGTGGCGCTTCCAAGTGATCAGTTATCCCACCAAGACCCTTACAGTGTTTTCTTCATATGAACATATAGAGAAAAAGCAAACCTGAAACTCACTTAAAGCACTACAATAGTGTGTCAGAAGATATTTCTTTCTGGAAAGTGCTTTCTGGTTTCCACCCCCACCCTCCCGTCCCCTCCAACAGTAGAAATTTATTAAACCTCCTGTAAATTAGCCTTAGCTCCCTTTGACTTCAGATACAGGCAGTCCTCGACTTGCAACGTTTGGAGTTGCAATGTTTTGCACTTACAACATTTATAAATTGACACCCTGTTTCAACTTTCACCCTGTTTCAGAGAACTAACTGTCCACAATCGTTCTAAGATCTTTCTTGAGTAGCAACAATTAATATGGAGCCCATCATAGTGTATATAGATCACATGAAGTCCCTGGTCTTATCAGCTGTAATATCTTGGGTTACTTTTTCCACACTTTCATCATTTTGTACTTAACACTATTGACCTCTCTCTGCCATTACTACATACAAAATTCTGTGGGGGTCTTTAATGCTTATGCAGAACAGATCATTTGTTTCAGGTTTTCTTCCAGAAGTCCTGTCTACCTCAAATAGTAGAAAAATTATACCTAAAATAACTTTGAAGAGTTGTGGCAAAGCTTTTTCCTTCCAGCTAGAGGGAGCACACAGGGTTCTCAAATTAGTATTAAGCGCTGGGAGTCTTACTGAGTGGTAACCTTTTTTTCCCCTTTCAGCACATGAAAGCAGCTGTTTACAGCTTGTTTTAGTATAAAACCTAAATTCTACCGGAGTGGTTTAGTCTAGCCTTTCTGGAGCCTGTTATTTACTGGATTTCCTTTGGAATGGGGACTAAGTTGTCCTTGAATTCTTTCTATTTTTTTGTATCTTTCTTCCTTCCTCTTATTCCTGTCCATAGCACAGCAGCAGTGATGGCACAGAATGAAGTTTTGCCATGCACTTAGTTTCTATGGGGCTAGCATTTGACAGGTGTTTCACCATAACTCTTCAACTTGTATCCATGATGTCAAACTCTTCCAAGACCGTTTCAGGCTGGACATAAGGAAGAATTCTTTAATGTCCAAGCCCCCAAGGCCTGGAACCGACTGCTGCCAGAGGTGGTGCAAGCACCAACTCTGGACTTCTTTAAGAGACATGTGGATGATTATCATGCTGGGATCCTTTGATCCCCACTGACTTCCTGCCCCTGGGCAGGGGGCTGGACTCAGTAATTTTTCTGAGGTCCCTTCCAGCCCTAATGTCTATGAAAGTGGTCGCTCATCCAGGTAGTAGCCAGACACTGGAATATTTGGCTTCAAGATTAGGTGACTTCAGGATGGCATGGCTGCTGATTGTACCTTACCTGGTAGTACCAGTCTTCCTGGCAGTGGGACTTGGCATGTTCTAAAGATTACCATCTGAGCCTAGATCCTTGGCACTTAGAGCACTTTATGCTCTATGAGGCATTTGAGCTATAATTTCTAGGAGAAAATTTTGACCTAACAGAAGTTACATTGGGGTAGGGGGGGACAGTGACACTTAAAGCATACACCTAGGTTTTTATATCCTTTTTATCTAGGACTGTGAATATCAAGTAAATTCAGGTAGTGGTTTGGTGGGCATTAGACCTCCTATCTTCTGACCTCTGGGAGCAGTTAATTAAAAGACAAAACACATGATAAATCTGTGAAGTTTGGTGCCACTGGATTTCATTTGGGCCAGTAGCTAAGTGGAATTAAAAAGAAAGTGTACATCTGTGTGAATGAGCACATCCATGCTTATTTCTGATGGAATAAATATCCTTGTTTCAGGATTCTGGCTGATTCCTGATTTTTCTTCTAGACAGGTTAGAATCATAGAGTTTATTTGGGAGGGATGTAAGGTCATCTAGTCCAACCCCTTGCTCAAGGCTGACTTATCTCTGATTAAATTCTTCAGTCAAGTTTTTGTTGTGTAAGCTGCTCTCAAAGACTCCTGAGGATGGGGATTTCACAACCTTTCTAGGTAACCCGTTCCAATGTTTAAGCACCCTCCAAGCGAGAAAGTTCTTCCTGCTATCCAACCTACATTTCCATTGCTGAAATTTAAGCCCATTGCTCCATGCCCTGTCCCCTGTGACTGCAGAGAATTAGTCCATCACCATCTTTATAACCACCCCTTAGGCATTTGAACACTGTTATCATCAGATCCCCTCAGTCTTCTTTCTAGACTAAATGATTCCTGTTCATTCAGCCTTTCCTTGTAAATAATGTTTCTTAGACCTCTAATTATTTTTGTTGCACTCTGCTAGACTCTTTCCAATTTGTCCACATATTTCTTGAGGCATGGGGCCTAATATGCCAGGTGAGGAGTAGTTAGTTGTGTTAATCTGAAGTCAGGTGGAAGGCAAGCAGTGATGAAGTAGGCTTTTTACCTGTACAAGCTAATGCCTTTTTGAATGAGTTGGTCTCTAAGGTACCACTGTGCCCTGTATTGACTTGCATGTGATGCTCTTGTTAATACAGCCCTGTGTACAGTTGGACTTTTTTGCAACAAGAGCACACCGTTGCCTTGTTTAACTTACTGTTCACTTTTTTGAAGCTGCAGCATTTTTAACATAGATAAGTTGCCATATCAACAGCAATACAGGCCCCCTGATGCGGTGTTCAGCATAGCATTCCGTGTGTTGATCTGCCCCAGAAACACAGATATCTTTCGAAATATTTAACGCCTTGATGCTGTTCGGAGAATTCTCTGCTATTTTTGTCTTCTGTACATCCCCTTGTCTAAAAGGAAGCAAAGCCCAGGGCTAGGGAAGAAAAGAAATCCTAAGTGCAAGGTAATACAACTAGAACAACGATTGTAGCCCAGACTTACCAGATGAGGGAGCTGTACTGCGTAGACCTGACCGAAAACTGTTTATGGAATCGGAGTAGAGGTCATAGCTTCACCTCAAAACCAGGTTTCCTTTGCTCGCTATGCAGTATGCATGGTATCTTCCCAAATTAGATTTACTCCTTTGGTATGTAGTCTATATTTGTACCTAGAGTGAAGCTGAGTTTAGTTTTAGCATTTTCATATCTGTATTTGATATAAATGTGTTTTCTAACATTATGATGTAACTAGAGGATAATAGAGTGGTATATTTAGCACACACCCAAAGCATTGTCTGCCTGCAACAGGGAAATCGACTCCTCAACTGAGAAAAATGTCTCCTAGTCAGAGGCCAGGTTTCTGAGGGAGAGGAGAACTTTGTGGAGGATTCTATTGCCTTCTGGGCAATTGGAATAACACTGGTAGGGGGCTGGCCTTGAAGGCTTTGGTAGGATAAAATCTGTCTCTGAATCTTAGGCTGTGGAGGTTCAGTAATCCTGGCAGCCTAGATTGGCAGAATCAGCAAGAACCTGAATTCTGGGGATATTGTCTGGTCTCGAGGGCTAGAACGTAGTCAGGTGAGAGGTAGAAACCTTACTTGTTTTGCTTTTGTCTCTAAGCCTATAGTTTTGTTTGTGTAATTCTCTTCGATATAATAAATCCTTTTGCTGCTTAGTCTCCTGACTGATTGTCTGTGGAAAGAATGATTGCTGGGCGAGTGATATTCCAATCTAGCCCTTTGTATGGAAAGGAGAACCTAAAATTTCTTTCCTGCGGGATACCTGCCTGGGGCTGGTAGTGATTCCCTTACTGCAGCTGCAGGGTCTGGTAAAAGGGCAGTGGAGCTAAAGCTTGCAGGGTAAGGATTTATCCCTGGGCAACTTCACTCTGTTCGTCAGGGCAAGTGGTAGCTCAGTGTGGAGAAACTCAGGGAAGGTGGGTTTGTGACAGTGGATGATTTACCAGTATGTATCCATACACAATCCTTGGATTTACTAATTGGGGAACATTGAAGAGGAATAAAATGATTTTAACTCCTTCACCTTTCTTGGAGATTCCTCTTTGGAATGGAGTCTTCTTTCTGAAAAATTGGAGAGTTAAAAGAAGACACATGAGAATGATTTTGAAGACTGAAAATATGCAGTGAAAGACTTGGGAAGCTTGATCTATTTAGCTTACTGGAAAAAATGTTAAGTGACTTGGTCATACGTAAGAAAATATCCAATAACAGGGTTCTTTTTTTGTAGAAGACAAAGACATAACAAAATTAAATGCCTGGAGGCTTGTTAGACAAATTCAAATAGTAAGTGAGCACAGGATTTTTTTTGAAAATACAGACAGAAGGTAGAGCAGGGTGGCAGCTTGGAGACTAAATGGTTTGAAGGCATGAGCTTTTTTAGGCAACAGCTTACTTTGTTAGATGCTAGGAATGGACATGGCTAACCACCTCTGTGTTGACTGTAAGGATAATTATCCGTTGGAAAAACTTACTGCAAAATCTCTAATACCTTTCAGATTTGGAAGTCTTCAACAAATGTTAGTAGTTGCTACTAATTAGGTTTGATGAAGGAATTACTGAATGAAACATTATAGCTGGTGATCTGCAGCAGATCAGATTGTCAGAATTGAGGGGACAGCTATGAATATAGTTGTCCCCACAGTAAAGGTTGCCAGAATCTGGAATGGGCTTCCAAGGGAGGTGGGGCACTCCCCTACCATGGGGGTCTTCAAGAGAAAAATGAACAAACACCTAGCTGGGGTTGTCTGCCCCCAGCCCTCTTTCCTGCCGAGGGCAGGGGGTTGGACTCGGTGACCTACTGAGGTCCCTTTCGACCCTAACATCTATGAATATTTGACTACAGTATTTTTGTATCTGATGGAGTATATGGAGACCAGCATTGGGGAATCAAATATATATATGCTGTGTTTGCCTTGACAGTGGACACCAATCCTCCATTATTATTTTTGGAAGATAAATTTATTTAATTTTCTTTCAGGGATTGTGAGATGCAGTCAAAAACTCCAACTTCTTGCTAACCAAATAATACATCTATAAAAACCTATCTTGCTTTCCACCCTGACCACATCCATCGTCTCCAGATTCCTTAACTGGTGTGGTGTTTTTTTGTTACCCCCAGCATTGAACTTTGAAATCCCTAGTCTTCACATCTGCCTTCCCCC
>NW_005841882.1:4438584-4449413 GCF_000455745.1 Alligator sinensis | reverse complement strand
GTCTCTTCCCCACCCCCCCCCCCCCCCCCCCCCTCTATGAAATTATGCATTCGGGCTCCCAGTTCTCATATTTAGGCCTTCTTACCTATGGTTGTCTCCACCTGGGATTTCTTCCTTTGCTTAGCTGGGTATACAGCACCTTTTTATTAACTCATGTGTTACTAAGGGTGTTTTCTCCTCAGTCCTTTATCTGTACCAGTGTAATAAAATTTGTGGGTTGAATATGTATGTATATATAAATGTAACTTTCAGGAAAAATCCAAAGGGTTGAGTAATTACTGAAATTTTTTTGTGCTTTTTGTCATTTCCCTTCTGTGTATGTGTGTGTCTACATTTTTTTTTTTTTGGTAAGTTTCTGGTTGGCAGGAACCTTGCTTTCCATGTTTTTGCATTTGGTCCTATTAACAGAAGGGTAGGTACCATACAGAGTATAAGACCATCCTCTTAATACCTTTTTCACATGAGAACCTTTGATACTGAATTCAATAATATTAAATAGAAACATCAGAAGTACAGTAAACTTCTGTCTAGTACTGTGTTAGGTAGATTTTGTGATCAGTCATGTGTAGAATGAATGTAGAGGGTTGTGGGGTGTTGAGAAATTTTAGACCCTCTTAAGAGTCAAGCCACAAGGAAAGTGGCTTCTGACCAGTCTTCAGTGTCACTGTTAAATAACTACAACAGCTGATACTGTTGGTTGCTAATCTGAACAAAGTCTAAGAACTGGAAGAGCATGGAGGTGAACATATCTTCTGTTCTCTTGCTTGTCCCTCAGACCTCTAACAGAAGTATAAGAGCTAATCCTTCAGCATGGTCTCTTGACCCATGTGTTTTGAATGCCTTAAGAGGATGCTTATGTACATGGAGAGGAGACCAGTTATCTAGAAGGAGAACCCAGAAGAGTTTCATAAAGCCAAGGACACATTTTTCATTTATAAACTAACTAAAATATAGCTATCTAATTAATTATATCTAGTTATATAGTTAGTCTGTAAAGGTGCATATCTACCCTGTCTTTTGAGGAGTAAAGTCTGACCAGAGGGGAGCATTGCTCCCAGCAGCCATTTCAGCATCTCCATGCCTCCATTCTGGCACAGGAAGCCAGCTTTCTCATGTGTGTCCCAATTTTGTGTGTGCATGTGCACGCATGCGTGCATCCCCTACATTCAAATATTTAATACTTTGCATGGCAAGCACTGAAAACCTAGGAAATCCCACTCTTAATTACTTGCATAAATGTTGACCCATTTGACATATGCAGGGTAGAATATTTTAAATTAATAAACAAGTCATAGTGATTTTTTTTAAAATCTTGTTTTGCATCTCTACTTCTAGCTTTCTTAAATGTGATTCTCAGTGTTGGTAGTGTTTACCAAAACAAATCAATTTTCAATACAAAACACTGAAGGTGAAATATTAACTGTAGTTACTGAATTTCATAGAATAATAGAATCATAGAAAATTAGGGTTGGAAAGGACCTCAGGAGGTCATTTAGTCCAACCCCTTGCTCAAAGCTAGACCATCCCCAGGTGGATCATCCCATCCAAGGCTTTGTCTACCTGGGTCTTGAAAACCTCCTGGGAGCACAAGTCCACAACCTCTCTTGGTAACCTGTTCCAGTGTTTTGCTCTCCTCCTAGTGAAAAATTCTTCCTAATATTTAATCTAAACTTCCCTTGCTGCAGCTTGAGACCACTGCTTCTTGTTCTGTCATCTGCCACCACTAAGAGCAGTTTAGTTCCATCCTCTTTTTAATCACCCTTCAGATTGTTGAAGGCTTCTACTGAATCCCCTCTTAGTCTCTTCTTCTTCAGATTAAATAAGCCCATTTCCCTCAGCCTCTCCTCAGAAGTATGTGCCCAGGCTCTCTAACCATTTTCCTTTCCCTCCGTTGAACTCTTCAGTTTGTCCACGTCTTTTCTGTAGTGGGGGTCCCAAAACTGGACACAGGACTCCAGGTGTGGCCTCACCAGTGCTGAATAGAGCGGAATAATAATCACTTCCCTTGATCTGCTGGCAGCACTCCTACAATTGCAGCCCAGTATGCTGTTAGCTTTCTTAGCAACAATGGTATACCAATAGCTCATATTAAGTTTATTGTCCACTATAACCCCCACGTCCTTTTCTGCAGAGCTGCTGCTTAGCCAGTCAGTCCCCAGACTGTACTGATGCATGGAATTCTTTTGAGCCAAGTGCAAGATTTTGTACTTCTTATTGAACTTCAGGAGATTTCTTTTGCTCTCATCTAATTTGTCTAGGTCTCTCTGAATCCTAGCCCTACACTGCAGCTTATCTACTACTCCCCAAGCCTGGTGTTATCTGCAAACTTACTTAGGCTGCACTCCATCCCACCTTGTAGATTGTTGATGAAAGTATTGGACAAAACCGGCCCCAGGACTGACCCCTGGGCCGCTCCATTTGATATTCTTTGCCAACTAGACATCGAGCCATTATTACCCTTTGAGCCCAATGATACAGCCAATTTTCTATTCGATTTATCATCCATTCATTTAACCCTTACTACTTTAGTTAGAGAATGTTGTGGGAGATATATTTTGACTTTAACAAGACTGTTGATATCATCACATCCACTGCTCTCCCAGCATCCACTGAGGCAGTCATCTTGTCATAGAAGGCAGTCACGTTGGTCAGGCATGACTTGTCCTTGGTCAGTCCATGCTGACTGTTCCTAATCACCTTCTCCTCAAAATGATTAGAAATAGACCCCTTGAGAACCTGCTCCATGATTTTTCCAGGTACTAAGGTGAGTCTAACCGGTTTATAGTTCCCTGGATCCTTCTTCCCTTTCATAAAGATAGGTGCTATATTTACCCTTTTCCATTCATCCCCAACCTCTCTTAAGCAGCACAAGTTTTCAAAGATAACTGATTTAACTATTCTTGGCTACCATGAACAATGCCCTGATAAAGAATATCATGCATTTGAAAGCTTGTCTAAGTGTACTGCAGTGACATAGTAGGTCCAATGAAGGAGTTCACTCTTAAGAAATCCTTGCATCGCCTCAACTTATCCTTACAGTTCATTTCTATTCATTGACTGAAAGGAAAACAAGCTTTCCTGCTGCTTTTGATCCATTTGGTTCAAAGTTTGAGAAAATAAGATAAGATTTGAGATAATTTGAGAAAATTATCCAGGAGCACATCTGCAAGGGACCAGCAGGGGAGATTATGCTTAGAGGTAATCAACATGGGTTCATTAGAGGCAGGTCCTGTCAGACCAACCTGGTTGCCTTCTATGACCAGGTCACAAAAGCCTTGGACGCAGGTGTTGCGGTGGATGTAGTCTTTCTGGACTGTCTCTCACCCCATCCTCATTAAAAAATTAGGCGACTGTGGTGTTGATGCCTCCAGAGTCAGATGGGTTGCAAATTGGCTGGAGGGCCACACCCAGAGAGTGGTGGTGGATAGGTCATTTTTGACCTGGAAGGACGTGAGCTGTGAGGTTCCCCAGGGCTCGGTCCTCGGGGCCCCCACTGTTCAATATCTTCATCGGTGACTTGGACAAGGGAGTGAAAAGCAAGTTCGCAGATGACACCAAGATGTGAGGAGAAGTGAGCATGCTAGAAGAGAGGGACAGGCTACAACTAGATCTGGACAGGTTACAGAGGTGGGCAGATTGAGACTAGGATGGGTTTTATTATGGACAAGTGCAAGGTATTGCACCTAGGGAGGAAAAACCAGCAGCAGACCTACAGGCTGGGGAACTCCCTTCTTGTCAGCACAGAGGCAGAAAAGGATCTTGGAGTCACTGTTGATTCCAAGGTGAACGTGGGCTGCCAGTGTGGGGACATGGTCAGGAAGGCTAACCGCACCTTGTCATGCATCCACAGATGCATCACGAGCAGGGCCAAGGAGGTGATCCTCCCGCTCTATGCGACATTGGTCAGGCCGCAGTTGGAGTACTGCATCCAGTTCTGGGCGCTGCAGTTAAGGAGGGATGTGGACAGCATTGAGAGGGTCCAGAGGAGGGCCACTCGCATGATCAGAGAGCAGCAGGGTAGGCCCTACGGGACCTGAATCTGTTCAGCCTCCACAAAAGAAGGCTGAGAGGGGATCTGGTGGCCACCTACAAACTTGCCAAGGGGGACGAGCAGGCAATGGGAGAGTCCCTGTTCCCCCAAGCACTACTGGGAGTTGCAAGGAATAACGGCCATAAGCTGACTGAGAGTAGGTTCAGGCTAGACATCAGGAGGTGCACTACACCAGGGGTGTCCAACCTTTTTGAATGTGGGGCCGGATCATGAACTTTTTATCACCCAGTGGGCTGGCGACCCAAACTGAACAGCCTCACTTTGGCGGCAGGGGGAAGAGAGAGCGAGAAATCACTCGAGTGTCTTCTAACGTCACATTCTCAGCTGCAATTTCTAGGGAGGGAAGAGTGTCCCAAGAGTTCCCCCACCCCAACCTTGTATAATTGAGGTCCCCTAGCCCCCCCAGTAAAAAGGGCAGGGGGTCAGGGCAGGAAATCCATAAGAGGTAGTCAGTTGGAAAGCAGCAAGAAAACCACCTATGGAGGTTGCTGGGAGTCTCCGGGGCTGGCAGGGGTACCAGCTGCAGCCCCAGCCCCAGCTCTGGTGCTGGGAGAGTGGCGGTGACATGGGCCACACCGCTGGAGCAGATATGGGGAACCCAGACTGTAAGATCTCCCTGCAGTGCTGGGGCTGGGGGGGGGGGTCTGCAGGTGAATTCCTGATGCCTTTCAGGTTTTACCTGCTCCCCCAAGCCTGCCTGGGACCCTGCCACGGCTATGTGGGGTCTCATGGGGGTTTCCCTTCCCCCCCAGTGCAAGGCTTCCCTTGCAGGCTCCACAGAGCAGAGCTGGCATCGCTGCCTGTAATGCAGTCGTGGGGTGGGGAGATTGGTTCCCACATTTGCATCCTCTTTTCCCATCCTGGTGGTATGTTTTGAATAAATAAAAAAATAAAACCTATACAGACAAAGATGCTTATTTTTATTTTCACAGACTCAATATTTCACGGACTTAACACAGACATTGCATTTATGACACATTACAACCTGCCTGACATCTGATTCATCACCAGGCACCTGCCTGACCCCACTGCTTTCATTCTTCTTTGTCCCCAAATTTTCTTCCCCTCCTCCCTATTTGTTCTGCCTTTTGTCTTCCTGATTTCCTCCTTTTCCTTTTTGTTTGAGAGCCTCTCTCACCTTGTACTATTATCACTATCCTGTTTCCCTTAGGCCTTTTTCCCCCCTGCTTTCTTCCCCCTCTCTTCCCTGTTTTACTTCTGTTTTTTCTAATTTCGACCTATTTTCTTTTCTATGACTTCCTGTCACTCTTTCTGTGTCCCTCTTTGCTCTTTTCCTGTCTCCTACTTATTCATTTTTCACTGATGGCTTCTTTCCACCCTTGCAGTCTATCACTGCTGTCTCTCCTCGGGGCAGCAGTGGCAGGACCCAGCTCAATGATAAGCCCGGCCCCGCCGGGGTAAGCAGCTCCCCTCCCCTCGCTGCTGGTTGGGGCCCATGGGCCGGCCCTGCCCGTCTCGGCTCGCTGCTGCCCCACCGCCGCCTCTGCGCTCCGTGTCAGCGGCCGTGCTGCCGCCTTGGGCCAGATAAAATGGCTTGGTGGGCTGCATGTTGGACAAGCCTGCACTACAGTCAGGGCAGCTAGGAGCTGGAACCAACTTCCTAGGGAAGTGGTGCTTGCCCCTACCCTGGGGATCTTCAGAAGGAGGCTAGTGTCACAGGCCAGCTGGGCACTGTTGAGTGTATCAATTTTACCATAGGCCAACTGGGCTGTTTGGTTCAGTTTTGGATCGAGGAGGTAAAGTTGGGAGTGAAATAAAGGCAAATTTATTATAGCTTACACACACACAACTGTTAGCAGAAAGATAAATGCGATAAGCAGATAATGCAGTATAAAGAGCTAATAGTAAATAATAACAGATAGATAGATCAATCTGTCACAGGCCAACTGGGCACTGTGAGGGTATTAGCCACACTGGGCTGTTCAAAACAAATAGACAGACCTGGGTTGGCAACTTATTGATAGTCCCTCAATGCTAGGTGTGCGTCCAGTGATTCCAGGCAAGTCAGGTGTCCCCGATGATCCATGCTGTCAGAGGGATTACTGGGGACGATCCCTTGATCAGGATCCGATCCTCCTCACACCGGGAGTCTGGGGTCTGGGCGTGGAACAGAAATGACCGTTCTGTTCCCTCCTTCCTGCTGGTTACCTGATGCATGTGTTTTTTATACCTAGTCTTATGTTAATCTGTTGGCCTCAGGGCCACTCATAACGTTGCCCTATAGCTGTTATCCTATGGGATTGAAAGGTGTTAAAATTATCATAAAAGGTTACTACCCAGACTCGGGTTTATCCAGTAAGCAAATTATGATGCAGCACCTTTAGGTTTGAAATTGACATTGCCCCGCCTAAATCCCAATCCCTTTTAGGCTTCATTTGAATATGCTTTCTTGGGATATGCTTTCCTGGAATGTGTTGGGTGTGCCAAGCAGTTAGATCCAGTTTTTATTGCTAAGGCTGAACCCTGAGCAAAAAACCGTTAGGCCAGCTAATCTCACAGCTACAGCTTTGCCTATGGCACCCAGTCAGTTCCATGAACAGTTAATTTATCATTTTGCTTAAACTTATGACAGACAAGTTACATTTGCAGTTTACAAACTTTTACAACCTTATATTAACAAATATTACGTGTTTAGGCAAAATACCAAATGCCTCCAAGAAGCACATATTATTGCTTATTAATCCCTCTGGTTCTGGCTGTTACAGGCTATATAGACACCTAGCCGGGGTCATTTGACCCCAGCATTTTTTCCTGCCCATGGCAGGGGGTTGGACTTGATGATCTGCTCAGGTCCCTTCCAACCCTACCAACTATGAAACTATGGTTTCTCAACTTCAAGTTGTTAATTTGAACTAGTTCACTGTATTGTAAAGAAGGAAGTAATTCTCTCAGCAGTGTCAAAGGAGGCAACTACTATCCAAACATACTACCTGAAAAAATCAATTAAGATTAATTTGAATTTGATTATATATTTAAACAAGTCATAGTTTAGGTCTTAACACTACTTACAATTTTATATTTACATTTAATTAAAATATTTTTCTACTTAAAAATTAACCTAAAATCCAATTTTTTACTTTTTATAAAATATTTTTGCACTTGTCTTTATGATACTATGCATCTTGGACTGTGTTCTAGTAATTTAATCCAGGGGCTGTAGTAAAAGAGGCTGTTACCTGTAGGACCCAGGCACATTAGTTGTAGAAGTTTGAAAGATGTGTGGTGAAGTAAGTAGGGAATGTAAGTAGGGAACTTTAGGAATCAGGTTGTCTTTATGGTTAAGAAAGTTGAATGCTTCTGGTGAATTGGATTCCATTTTGTCCGTGTCACAGAGATCCTGTATGGTGCTGAGCAAGTCACATAAGCAAAAGTTTTTAAATGTGGCCACTGGGTGCCTTATTTTCTGGGTTCCTAACTTGGGACTTGTGGGATCTGATTTAATAAACACAGCTGCAACTAGGTGGCAGCCCTGTTATGAACATAGAAAGTATGGTAAAATGATCGCCTTCTCAATTTGTACTCCCATAATTAAGAAATACCTTAGATAATTTTGGCTTTATTCTCCATACCTCATTCCTCCCTTTATCCAGTTTATATATGTGGCTAACAACTCGTATTCACAGGGCTGTTGTGAAGGTGAATTCTATGATGTTGGCAGAAGGAAAAATGTACAAATGCATGCAGCAGGAAGGACGATAAAGAAATTAATTCTTGATTCCATGCAAAGTTTGAACTGTGTGGAGTATAATGACCTGTGGAATTAAATAACCTAATATTTACCTAGTGGATCATTGAATGAGACAGGTGTCCTATGAGTGGGTGGGGTGTTGCGGGGAAGGAGGGCTTGAATTCATAATTCAGTGTTTTCTTTCACTTTTGACTTGCTAAGTATCTTCACGTGACTGCGTGCATGCATGTGTGTGGTTTTTGGTTTAATACAAATACAGTTTGGAACCACTTTTCTATCATGACTATCTTCTACACAGATTTGTTTCTACTGGAGAAAAAAATACATTGCTAATAAACTTCACAACTCTTTGCTGTACAGAACAGTGTGTGAAACTGGAGTATTCTGTTCAGGGTTGAATTCCAAGTTCTGAGGAGATTGTATTCAAATATTTATGGACTTTTTGTTCCCGGTTGTCATCCCTTCTTAGGCTCTTGCATGCTTCTTAGCACATCCCACATGCCATTCCTTTTTTTTTTAATTGTCTGCTTGTGAATAGGATACACTTCCTTTTCTGTCCAAGTCACTGGCAGGGTAGAACCTGATCTCCCCGATAACAAGTTTGATGCCTAGCTCTACAGTGGCTTCTGGGGTCTAGGAGGAAACATTGTAGGGAATGTCTGCTTGGTACCATAGCACTGGGTTGCATATGTTCAGTTAATTTGCATGGGATGGTATATTTACAATCTGATTACACGTGAGAGCCTTTGGGGGTGAAGCATACTCAGTGTAGACATACTAAATTAATATAATCCTCAAAGAATGGTATTTACCCAAATCCAAGATGACTTTGTGTTTAGAAATCATAGAAAAAGTAGGGCTGGAAGGAACCTCCTAAGGTCCTCTAGTCCAAAGACAACCCTCCCACCCAATAATTAGTTTCTATACATAGAAAATGTTAATAAATCTATTATAAACCAGGTAAAAGAAACAGAAAATTAATACTCAAGGAGTGCTGTCCATCAGATCTTAAGATGCTGCACCAATGATTATTGGCTGCAACTGTGCAAGGAAATTCAATCTGCATTTGATGCTGGAAACATCAGAGGCATGTATGACAGGTCTATTTGCATAAAAAAATCAGTTCTGTTAAAGACTGCATCAGGAAAAGTCATAATGGATCAAAAGCAACAGATGGAAAGATGGGTAGAACATTATCTTGAACTCTGTTCAAGGGAAAATGTTATCACTGACAGAGGCCGTAATTTCCATTGAGAGTCTTTCCTTGAGGAGCTCAATGATATTCAAACCATTGAGGACCTAAGTAAGACCATAGACAATGCGACCATTGGCAAGCCCCCAGGAAAAGATGTAATTCCTAAAGAGGTAATGAACTGCGAGACTCCTGTCATGCTTTCCCACCTATATGAGCTGCTTACCTATTGCTGGACAGTAGGGACAGTGCCACAAGATACACAAGATGTCAAAATAGTCACTCTGTATTAAGAATAAAGGTAACCACAGCAACTATAACAACTATTGTGGCATTTTACTATTAATAACTGTTGAAAAAGTTCATTGCTGGGGTGGTGCTCAGACTTCAGATCCTTGCTGACCATGTTTACCCTGAGTCACGATGTGCCTTCAGAGCTAACAGGTCCACCATAGATATGGTCTTTGCAGTCCAACAAATCCAAGAAAAACATAGGGAACAAAGGAGGCCCTTCTACATCACCTTTATTAACATGACTAAGGCCTTGGACCTTGTCAGCAGAAAAGGCCTCTGCCAGTTACTGAAAAAGATCAGCTGTCCATCAAAACTCCTTGGCATAATGATGGAATGCAGGGAACATTGGCTATGATAGATCAACATATGAGGCTTTTGAGATTCAAAGCAGGGTTGTGTCCTTGCCCTTACCTACTTTGGGATTTTTCTTTACCCTGCTGATTTATGCTTTTGGGACCACCATGAAGGAATTTATCTACGTAGTTGCTCTGGTGGAAAAGTATTCAACCTCACATGCTTTAAAATGAAGACTAAAATATGGAACGTTCCTATTCGTTAACTGCTATGTACTGATGACACTTCACTTATAGCCCACACAGAGAGCAACATTCAAAGCTTTATCAGTTGCTTTGCTCATGCCTGCCCAAGGGTCTTACAATCAGCCTATCAAGAGTTCGGTCTTACAGTCAGCATCAAGATGACCAATGTTATGGGTCAGAACACTGATTCACTGCTAGCAATCACAATAGGTAAAAATGTGTTGTATGTTGTTGTAAGTAATTACCAAAAACCTGTTACTTCAGGCTGAATTGAATAACTATTAGCAAAGCATCAGGTACCTTGAGCATGCTGAGCAAATGAATATGGAATTACAAGAAACTGTCAAGACCCAGATCAAAGTACATCATTCTTGCATCATCACCACCCTTTTGTATGGTAGCAAATCCTGGACCAGGTATACTCTATTCAAGAAAAACGCCTCAGTAGTTTCCACTTACGTTGCCTTTGCCACATCTAACAATTTCCTGGGAGAACACAGTTGCCTGCACTGAAATCTTAGAATATCTGGACTCATTCTGGCCTTTGGATTCTGTCTCAGTGGCCTAAAGGGGGGGAGGGGGGGATGGAAGGTCTGTGCAGCCGCCACTCTGCTAAACTCCTGCCTAGGCATGTGTGTCAAGGGTCTGGATGACCTCCCATGCATACACCATGATCTGGAAGGATTGATGGTCTTGGAGTGTGTCAACATTCATAGATTCATAGATACCAGGGTCGGAAGGGACCTCAACAGATCATCGAGCCCAGCCCCCTGCCTGGGCAGGAAAGAGTTCTGGGGTCAGATGACCCCAGCCAGATGCCTATCCAGCCTTCTCTTAAAGATCCCTAAGGTAGGGGAGAGTACCACTTCCCTTGGAAGCCCATTACAAATTTTGGGCACCCTCACCGTAAGTTTTTCCTGTTGTATAGCCTAAATCTGCCTGCTGTCAGTTTTTGACCATTGTTCCTTGTTACCCCAAGAGGTGTCCTGGTGAAAAGAGCATCTCTGATACTTTGCTGCACCCCCCCCCCCCCCCCCCCCGTTC
>NW_005841882.1:4436618-4438553 GCF_000455745.1 Alligator sinensis | reverse complement strand
CCATGCCTGTTCCCCTTGCCACTGCTGCTGCATGGCTTTTCTCTGGGCAGAGACAGCATGTGTTCCATGCATCAGGTTGGAGCAGGGCCAGGGCCAGAATTGGAGGGTAGGCAGAGGGGGAGGGGTGGTAAATACAGTAAGTAGGCTCTACTTGGTATTTGTGGAATGAGGTTTCTGGGCTAAATTTGGGTACATTTGACATGGACAGCATGTGACTAACATACTGCTCCTGAGATGAGGGCATTATACTAGTTCAGTTTGAGGTCCTTGCTACAAGGCATAAAGGCAAAATATTCTCTCAGAAAAAGGGCAGCAGAATTCTTTAATATGAACAAAACAATGAAGCTTTCCTTATCTTTCTCCTGAAAAACAGCCAAACCGTAGTAACTGAAACTTTGTTAAAATGAACAGAAGCCAGCTTGAGGCAGACCATCTAACATAGAAAGCTTTAGTCTAAGCAGTTTGCCAAAGTTATGAGAGATGAATAAGAAACTTTTACTGATAGTATTGGGTGCCAGTATTAACAATTTGTTCAGTGGAGGCCCAGAACTAAAATAGCATAAAGCATCTGGGCCCGCTCCCCCTTCCCTTCTGCTGCTTGGGGTCCTGGCCTGCTCCCCCTCCCCCACATTACCTGCAGGTAGCGGGGGTGTGGAGGGGGGGGGGGCGAGGCCAGATGTGCTAACCTTTCCCCCCCCCCGCTCTGTCCCTTGTGTCCCCACCATCATAGTGGTAGGCTGCCTTCTGTCACAACACTTCGCTCTCTGATTGGCTGTTTGTCAGCCAGTCGGAGCACAGATAAAGCATTACAGACAGGCAGACTTCTGTAATATTATATATTATACTTCTATAATATTAGAATTTTCTTTTAAAATATGTAGTTTTTTTGGTAGTTGATAAAGCACTGTTTTATGAAAGAGGATTGGATTTTTTAGTTAGTGGGGGTATGCAAATTTTACCAGTTTACTCACTAATGGCTGTCCTGATTTGAAGCAGTGTCAATCACTGTTACATAACTTGCTTGGCCATATGAAGTAATTTGTTTTCTTCCTCTCTCCTCGCATCCTGGAACATGGTTAGCCATGCCATGCCATATTACCCAATTGTTTAAATTTCTGGAATGTCATCAGACAAGCAAAATAGTCAGTGGAGTTGGAAACTGAACTACCACTCTGGTGGTATCTTCCAGTGCAAAAGTGAGGTATGTTTAAGTGCTGATGATGTCTTGCATTCAAAAGCTTGTCTCGTGTTATCCCAACTCCATAGTTGATCCAATAAAAGGTATCACTAAGAAATTCATGTTTCCAGGTGTGCAGTGGCATTCCTCTTTTTTTTTTTTACATGTGTTCATAATCTTCAGTTCTGATAAGCATGGTTATATCTAAGTTATATAAGCATGGTTGATGTCGTATACTTAGACCTCAGGAAGGCCTTTGATAGGGTATCCCACACCATACTGGTGAACAAGTTAAGAGACTGTGACTTGGATGACTACACAGTCCGGTGGGTGGCGAATTGACTAGAGGGTCGCACCCAGAGAGTCGTAGTGGATGGGTCAGTATCGACCTGGAAGGGTGTGGGCAGTGGGGTCCCGCAGGGCTCGGTCCTTGGACCGATATTCTTCAATATCTTCATCAGCGACTTGGACAAGAGAGTGAAGAGTACTTTGTCCAAGTTTGCGAATGACACAAAACTGTGGGGAGAAGTGGACACCCCGGAGGGCAGGGAACAACTACAAGCAGACCTGGACAGGTTGGACATATGGGTGGAAAACAACAGAATGCAGTTCAACAAGGAGAAATGCAAAGTGCTGCACCTAGGGAGGAAAAATGTCCAGCACACCTGCCTAGGGAATGACCTGCTTGGTGGAACGGAAGCGGAAAGGGATCTTGGAGTTCTAGTGGACTCCAAGATGAACATGAGTCGGCAGTGTGA
>NW_005841882.1:4420761-4436233 GCF_000455745.1 Alligator sinensis | reverse complement strand
TTCAAGAGGAGGTTAGATAAGCATCTAGCTGGCGTCATCTGACCCCAGCTCTTTTTCCTGCCTATGCAGGGGGTCGGACTCATCTATTGAGGTCCCTTCCGACCCTAGCATCTATGAATCTATATTCTAGATCTCCCATGATAAACACCATATTTACCCAAATCCAAGATACCCCCCTTCCCCATAATTGGATTCTAAATGTGGAAAATGTATAAACTTGTTAGTTTTCCATGTATAGAATCTTATTATTGGAGGGTTGTCTTACATTTCTGTCCTGTCCCTGCCACTACTGCAGGGGGTACAAGAAGTGGCAGGGGAGGGTGGTGCAAGAAATCAGTGTAGGATGCAGTGGAGGGGCTCAAGAAGCTTGATCACTGCCCCCAACACCCTGAAGCCTCACCCCCTCGTCCATCCCCTGCCACTCAGCTTCTGCCCCAGGCACGGAGTGCGCATTTGTTGGTCCCAACCTCAGCCCTGTAGCAGCAGTGGCATCTCCGGCCTGGGCTCCTCAGGCTGGAGCCAGCAAGGTTAAGTGGCGGGGGGGGACCCATGGGCAGCAGCTGCCTCTCCTTTTCTGCTCGCAGTCACCTTGCACTTGGATTCAGGATGAAGGGGAACCCCCCCCCCCCCCCCCCAGGTTAAATGTGGGGGAGGGGGGACGGGACACGGGACGGAACCTCCTTGGATTCAAGTAAGTATGGTAAATACCTCAAAAATATAAGAGGCATTTTCCTTCAAAGAATCCTAGAATTTTTTCTTAAATGAATATAAGAGAAGTAGTTCAGCCTTTTCTTGCATTTTTATATGCTACACCAAGTCACTAAGCTTTTACTTTTTAGAAATAATTTATTTTTTTCCGTTTCTTTCAGGGCTTTTTTTGGTGGCCAGTTTTCATTTGGCATGCCTGGAACCAAGTGGTTACTGTATTTACTTAAATACAAGTTGAGGCTTTTTTTTTTTTTCTTCATCAATCAGCAGGGGGGGAGGTTCCTCATCTTACATTCACATACAAGGGAACCTCATTGTCTATCGTGAAGCTGCTGCTACCCCTGGCTTGGGCTCAAGGCAGTTGTGCGCCCTGCAGGCACAGCTGGGGCCTCCAAACTTCCCCTGTAGTCCCAAAACCAGTCCACCAGTCTAAACCACAACGCAAGCAGGTTAATGAAGTTGATTAAATGCAGCCAATACTGAGCATGAGTATAAAACACATGGGACATATTGGGCAAACAAACTAATGGGAAACTACCACAAGGAAGGGTTAGTGCAGTTCATCTGAATATGAATATGGTAGTGTCCGTTGTGCTTCGTCCCCTTCAGTGCTTACTCTTTTTCAAGTCATGGTGAGCCATTTCACTGAATACATTTCCATTTCCTCTTCACTCCTGCTCCCTGTTGCATAACTGAGAGAGGCACAAATTTAAAGTTAAGTTTCCAATACTTAGATTCTATAATTAGAAAATTAGAACAAATTTATACATTTTTCATCTATAGAGTCTAATTGTTGGGAGGTCATCTTTTATTTGAGTAAATAAGGTATTGCCCAAGTTGCTGGTTAATAATTGTCAACTTCATGTTCCTTCATAACCCATAGTGTGTCCAGTTTTGTGTCACTACATCTCTTGGACCTTGTCTTCTAATTTCTGTAGCATTTTGGATTGTTCCATTGTTCTGGTATAGGGACATCTTGTAAGCCATCTGTTTTCTGTTTGAGTAGCAGATCCAAAGAAAATACAGTTTGGTGGTTACTACATTGATGGTATTTTAAAGCTATAGACAGCTCCAATTTTTGATGACCAGAATCTTTTATGACTAAATTGGCATCAAATGTATCGAAAGTGACAAAACAGTGTTTTAAAATAGCCATGCTGGCTCTTACACCCAAAGTTAGTGAACTTACTAGGGTTTTTGTCCATATTGGAAAGCCTTGTTAAACACTGCGTGTTTTCTGTCAACACTTATTGAAAATGATTGTTTATTGCCATGGATATAATGAAGTTCAGTATTATGGTACTCAGTTCTGCTCCTGTCTGAACAAGAGGGCAGCCATTTTCAATATTTCTTTGAGAAGAAACATATAGTGAAAAAGCTATTGTGTAACCATTTGAATGCACCTGAAACTCCCCATTTGGACCCAGCTCCACACTTCTGCCTTCTGACATTTTGATGTTGGCAGTGCAATAAAGAGAACATAGGCTGCTTGTATTTCAGAGACCAATGATGCTCAGTTACACTGAAGTTCATGTGTTTACCTTTAACTTTCTAGTGAATTTTACTGCTTTTTTTTTTTTTTTTAAATAAAAAATAAAACCAGATTGACCAGATTGCTTTGAAATACTATGTCCAATTTAGAAGCCTACTCACATTTTTCTTTTATATACAAGTATAGGAGGACCGGGCCCCAGGGGTGGGCATGACACCTTCTGGTGGCCAAACGGCTATTGCCTTACTCTGGTTCTAGGTGCCCTCACTTCCACTCTCACCTGCCACGCCTTGATGTAATTGTTAGATTGTTAAAGGGAAGCTGCCTAAGGGTCCTGGAATACACCCTTATCCTTCCTTTGCCAGTGGATCCCCTCCCAGACTCCACTCGCCCAAGCCCAGTCCATCAGTGGATGGGCCCACCTGGTCCATATGAATCCCAGGGCACCCATTACCTTATGGTCTGTTCACAGCCTCTGACCTTCCCTACAGCTATGCCCATGCCTTGCAGGTTTTACTCAGTCCTCACCTTACAACTTCTCAAATTACAGTGTTTCACACTTACAACATTTATAAATTGACAACATTTCAACTTTCTGATGTCAGTTTCGATTTTACAATACTTGATTTGATGCGACACCACACCTGTGAACATGGTCGCTGCATCAGCCATGTCCCTGGAAAACATCTTTCCAAACTTGCTTGGACACTTGTTAAGAAAACAGACAAGACTCCAGAAAAACCTGCAGCCAAGACTCCTGAGAAGAGTCCAGCCAAGAACCCTTTAAAAAGTCCAGCTAAGAGCCCTTCAAAAAGTCCAGCAAAGTTACCTCAAAGAAGTCCTTCCAAATCAGTATGATTGCTGTTTACAATATAAATGCATTAATGTAGCTATATTATTCATCTGTAATTGATTGAGTACAAAATTCTGGATTTTTGGTGAAAATGGGGTATCAGGTCTTGGTTCAGGAACCAATCCCCATTTATAACATTGTTTCCTATGGGGAAAACGGTTCCAAGTTGCAACATTTTGACTTAAGATGCAGTTTTCAGGAACCAGTTGTGTTGTAAGTCCGAGGACTGCCTGTACTGTTCTGTCCCCTGGCTGGAGGCCTTGGCCTCCTTAGCTTCCTCCTTCCTTTTCTCTGGCAGTCGGCCTTCAACCCTGGCCCACTGATTTGGATTCTCTAGGCTTTAGCTCTGTCACTTTTTAGTTTCTCTGGGCCTCTGGCCCTTGTGCCTCTCTCACTCTGGGCCCCTGGCCCTAGAATTTGCCCTTCTGGGCAGCTGGGCCCCTGGCTGCTAATCTTGCTTCTGACCCTAGTTTTTGTCTGGCTTGGGCACTTGGTGCACTCTGCTTGGGCACTGGCCCCCCGGCCCTTTCTCCACTACTCTTGCTGTTTGCCTCACCCCTGGCTAGGCTCAAGGCAGTTGTGTGCCCTGCAGGCACAGCTGAGACCTCCTCTGTAGTCCCAAACCTAGTCCACAAGTCTAAACCACAATGCAATGAGAAAACTCTCTGGCTGTAACAGAAAACTGTCCTCACATAGACCCCCATCTTCCTGGCTATGTGTAATAAAGCTTCCCCTTTTCTGGGTTGTATCCTCAGCTCCCTGGCTGAACCCCGACACTTCCTGCCCCTCCTTCATGTACCCCGTACTAGGCATCTTGTTTGCAGCTCTTGGGTCTTCCCAGGTCAGCCAGGCAGTCCCCTTCAGCCTCCCTGCTCCGGAGCTCCCTCCCTTCCCTTTCAGCCTGCAGGGGCCACACTGACTGACTGGGCTAAGGCACTGGTTTTATGTGCCTCCGAAATTTCACCCCATCCAGTCGGGTGCTTAGATGCAGTGGTCCCTGGCTGCCTGCACTCTTGCAGCTGGCTTTTCTTCAACTGCCACAAGTGCCAGGGGCAGACTTCTCTCCCTTTAAAGTGACAGGAGCCCAGGCTTCCTGTTACAACGAGTAACATTTTTTGTTTTGCTTATTAACCCCAACCCCTTTCTTTTAAATTATATATAATTATTGTATGAAACCTAGAAGACCAGCATATGCTCTGGATGTTAATTAATGTATGAAACTTGTTACATTATGGACCTATTTTACTATACATATTATCTATCTCTTCTTTTAAAAAACAGAGAAAGTATGAGCTTTGTATCATGCCTAATGTGTTATCACTTATGGGCCAGACCAGAGGGTGAAGGAGTGTCTTGGCACAAAGAATGGCCTTCTATGTTGTTTATATAGTACAAGTCTAAAGCACCTCTGCACTGAGTTACAGGATTATGATATGGGTAAATATTCCAGTCCTTGGAAGTGGTCAGTAAAGAAAAGCTAGCAGTACAAATTTAAAAAGTTAAAAACAAAACACAACTTTTTCCCCTCTTGCTTTGTAGTCTTTAAGTTGCTAGAGTGGATAGTTTGTGTATATTATTTTGCTAAACCTTAGCATTATTTTTCTTCCCCATAAGGATAATCTTACTATGAAATTTTACACTTACAGTTTACAGGACAGATGTATATTTTAAGACTCGGGTCTCATACCTACTGAAACCAGTGCAAACACAATAATGCACATAGTAATTTAAGTAAACAGCATATTTTATATTGAACTTTAACTAGTAAAAGTTGGTATGTTTTAAACTTGACTGTCCTTTAGCATGGTTTATAGTTTGAAATCAGGGATAATTGGGATTTTCAGAAATGCTACCCAGAGGCTCTGTAGCCCATGTTTAGTCTTCCATATTTGAAAATTTGGGGCCTCTGTTAATACTGATGACCACAGCTTTTTCATATATGATAAGGCTGAGAAATGTTTTAACACAAACAATTTTGATCTGAAGGAACAGAAATTTGTCACTAACACTTTTTGAAAATTAGTCTTACCTTTTGTGCAACAAACACTTATGCACAGGTGAGTATTTCTGAAGTTATTTGAGCTGTGTTCATATGAGTAAAACTAGCTAAGTGTTTGCAAGAGCATGGCCTTAGTTTCTCATATTTTGTATGTTTTCTGTAAAAGTCTTATAAAATTCAAATGGTCTACTCCAGTTGTTCTCAAGCTTTTTTAGACTCAAAGCAAAAACGCCAGCTCTTATTTTTCCATAGTCAAAACATGAGTGAAAGCTGATGGAGTGATTCTCTTGCAAAGAACTCAGCCCCCAATAGGTCAGAATACTTTTGACACTGTGAATTCCTGTTTAAAATCTCTGAATTTATCTTGTGAATCTTGTGTACATGTTTATACACACAACAGTGCTAATTTTGTACAGCATCCTGTGGCATCTCAGAAGGATCTTGTGGCACCCCAGGGTGTTGCAGCATCCTGGTTAAAAAACTGCTCTGATAATTCATTTAATGGTTTTGACAGCTTGTAGACTCCATTTTGTTTTGTGAATGCCATTTTCTTTTCAGGAGTTATATTTTCTATTGTAATCTCCATTATGTAACATGACCTTCATGATGTGCTGTAACCTCCATTGTGGATCAGATCATCCATGTTGTAGTAGAGTGTTGTCACCTATTTAAAATACTGCCTGAGAAGCTGGCACGGGTCAGTCTACAACTTTCAATTCTGCCAACTACAGCCCATCTACAAAAAGAATGGTCTACATATCAGCAGGGGAAAGGGCTGGAGTTCCTTAGTTGGAACACATTTGCCTCCAATTCCTCTGAGCCTGATGTTAGGGTCGGAAGGGACCTCAGTAGATCATCGAGTCCGACCCCCTGCATAGGCAGGAAAGAGTCTGCTAGCTTGTGGCCATTATTTCTTGTAACCCCCGGGGGCCCCTTGGTGAGTAGAGCCTCACCAATTCCCTTCTGCGCCCCCATGATGAATTTATAGGCAGCCACAAGGTCGCCTCTCAACCTTCTCTTGCGGAGGCTGAAGAGGTTCAGGTGCCCCAGTCTCTCCTCATAGGGCTTGGCCTGCAAGCCCTTAACCATACGAGTGGCTCTTCTCTGGACCCTCTCCAGGTTATCCACATCCCTCTTGAAGTGTGGTGCCCAAAACTGCGCACAGTACTCCAACTGCGGTCTGACCAGCGCCCGATAGAGGGGCAGTATCACCTCCTTGGTTCTATTTGTCATGCACCTGCTGATGCATGATAAAGTGCAGTTTGCTTTTCTGATGACTTCATCACACTGACAACTCATATTCATCTTGGAGTCCACTAGGACTCCAAGATCACTTTCTGCTTCCGTGCTACCAAGCCGGTAATTTCCTAGGCAGTAGGTATGCTGGACATTTTTCCTCCCTAGGTGCAGCACTTTGCATTTCTCCTTGTTAAACTGCATTCTATTGTTTTGTGCCCATTTGTCCAACCTGTCCAGGTCTGCCTGTAGTTGTTCCCTGCCCTCCGGTGTGTCCACTTCTCCCCGCAGTTTTTTATCATCCGCAAACTTAGTGTACACTTCACTCCCTCGTCCAAGTCACTGATGAAGACATTGAAGGGTATCAGTCCAAGGACCGAGCCCTGCGGAACCCCGCTGCCCACGTCCTTCCAGGTGGATACCGACCCATCTACCACCATTTAAGGGCAGAAGCTTTCTGTAAGGGCCCTGTTTGTCCAGCAGGTCTTCAGTAGTTGGGGTCTATTGATGATGATCTGCAGTAGGGTTTTTTTGTTGTTTTTGTTTTGTGTTATTTTTCAAACCAGGTATACATGTAAATCATTAAAATTTTACAGTTTGGAATTGTACAGCATTATATGATAGGAATTGTACAGCATTTCAGACAAGTGTAAAGCTCGTTTAAACCTCATGATGGTGTACATATTTGATAGGCAGCTAATGATAGGCATATGACAAAGAATAGAGAATTATGCCAAATTCTCATTGAAGAGGAAATATCGTGGAAGCATATGTAAACTGAAATTGGTGCTTTATTACCTGCACATCCAATAGCAGTCCATGATGGAATAACACTCCTGAGTTCCAGCTTGTAGTGGGATGGGGTTTGCATACTTTTACAGCCAAGAATCTTAATCTGCCAGTTCTGACCACCTCGGTTCACTAGCGTACGTCATCATTTTAACCAAGAAACCCCAATTTACCTTTAATTCAAGTATCTAGTTAGTGTTTACGGTTTTTGCCTTGTTATTGCAGCTCCTGTGTAGAGGAAAATTTGAGTAAGATGATATTCAGAATATTTAATCCATCACAGCCCATATCTTCTCATTCATCTTTATGGCTGCATGTTTGAAGTGTGTGTGTGTGTATAAAATATAGACTCCAGTGGTCCCCAAGAACAGAAGCTTGATTACGCAATATTTATAACTACATGCTGCTTGTTCTTTTCTCTCTCAAAGATAAGACTGGGACCACTCAGTAGAAAAACATTAATTTATGTCCTTTTGTTGCACCTTGAAAGATAAGGTACAAAAGAGCCCAAATATGATAGGAAGAAAACATTTCTTTGCTCTTCACAGTTTTGGTTGGCCAACTACCTCTGTTATTTGGTATGACTTCTAGAGTCTTGAGTGCCTGATACCCTTTGCTGACATATTACCTCCAGATTTTCTGGCAGCCTTTACAGTCCTCCTCTTCAGCTCATAGCTAAAGCCTCCCTATAAATTATCCTAGAGGCAGTATTGTTCAGTAGCCATATCAGTTGTCATGCAATGGTTTTCTTGACTTCAGGACTCTGGATGTCTAAGGAAATGCAGAATGTGCTGGTGGGATCTTTCTCTTTTGAAGGGCAGAACTTTCCAGTTCCAAGACAGATGAAGCTCTGACTGCCCTCATGGATTCTAGGTTTTTCTGACCCTCTTTTAGATTTATATCCCTACTTTATATTCGATGGAGAACACCTCTGTACCCATGCAGTGCTCTGTCCTTTGTGTACGATCCATTGGAGCCTCCATAGACATGCCAGTGTTCCACAAAAGGAAATATTAGCGTCCCTTTTTTTGGGCAACAGGCAGAATGGTGAGATGGCTGTGACATGCAATTCACTCACTGAGCTTACACTCTCCCCTTCCTCTCTCTTTGGGAAATGCTCCCCTCATTTCCAGAACCCTTAAACCAGTATCACAAGAGACCAGTCAGTCTTAGGTACCATCATTGTGGATCACAACACCATATTGAACTGGATAACTATACTAATCTCTTTTCCTGTTTCTTTCATGTAATGTTGCTTGAACAAGAATCTTCTGCCTGTTCTTGGCTAAAGGGGAAAAGGAGTCTATAGTAGTTAATCACTTGGTTCTCCTCCCCACCCCCCACAAAAAAAAAAAGGCAGGAAATCACTTTGGACTTAAGAAACCATCTGCAACTTCAGTTAGCACAACCATATCGAAGCTGCTTTAATCCCTCCGTGGAACAAGGGTGCTGCTTTGCATATTTTGACCTTCAGGAGGCATACTTTCCCACTACTATAATGTTTTCACACAGGAACTTTCTTTCAATTTTGTGGTTGGCCAGGATCACTACCAAAACAGAGTTCCTTATTTTTACTCCCTTTCAGCGCAATATCCAGTTTCTCAGTGAAATGGAGCCATTGGAGCCTTAATAGACCCATTGTTGGAAATGGTGCTCATTGCTCCATCTGTCTGTACAGACAGCCTTAGTGGCTATTGCTTTGGCAGGGAATGTGAGAGTCAAACACTGGCAAATTCCTTCTCACTTATATTGGCAAAGTCTCAGACTTGCTCCAAGTTTCTACCCAGAGTTGTTATAGAATTCTGAATGAATTCGCAGAATCACCTGCTGGTTTTCATCCCAGAGCCTCACTCTGAGACCTGAAGCATATCTGTGTGTGTTTAGTGGGAGGAGAGCTTTGTCTTTGGAGGGCCAAGTCATTCGGGCAATCTCCGTGACTTTTTGTTTCCATAGCCAAAAGGTGAATAGATACCATGACTTTTGCCCAGAGGCTGTAGTTGTATCTTGGACTTCGTCAAGTGTGCTGTGAAATTATTAAGGTGAACCCACCATTGGGGATCAAGGTTTACTCTATCAGAACCCAGGGACCCTTGTCCTGTCTTCCAGATATCTGGAAGGCTGCCAACTGGAACTCCAGAATGCAGTCTTCCAGGTGTTTGTCTAAGATTTGGAGACTTCCAGATAATATAACCATTGCTTTGAAGTTGCCCACTGGGGAATGTGCTTGAGGGCAAGTACTCAGAGGAAGCTGCTTACTAATAACAGGAATTGATTGAGATGGAATGGCCATGTTCATAGTCTTTATCATGCCCTTCTTTTCTTTTTTCTTGGGTCCCTATGATTTGGGGATGAGAATACAGGCTGGTTGCAAGGAAATGGGAACAGAAAGTGATTTGCTCTCCAGAGACATATAGGGCACTGTGAAACAGAGTGTCCACTGGCATTACTAGGGCAGGGGCAGGCAATTATTTTGGGTGGAGGGCCGCTTACTGAGGTTTGGCAAGCCACCGAGGGCCGCATGGCAGGCAGCCAAGAGCAGATAAATATTAGTTTTCTACATTTTTAGGGGCCCCGCGGGCCAGATAGAATGGCCTGGTGAGCCGCATCTGGCCCGCAGCCTGCATTTTGCCCATCCCTGTACTAGGGTAAGAGATTTTGCAATTTTGAATACTTGGATATTTGCCAGAAGTGGAATATGCATATGGACAATACATTTCAAAGAACTCTAGTTACTAGTAAGAAACTTCTTTCTTGCATCTAAAATAAGAAAATTCAAGCATAAATTTTCAGTGCTTACTTGCCACTAGATAGTTACTGTCAAAAAGGAGTACACATATGCGTTTCAGTCCTTTGAGGCATTATTTATGAACAGTGAAAGTTATTCTATGCCCTATGGCAAATGTTTCTTTGTAACAGTGGGGGTCAATCTTTTTGGTAGGTGTTCCGTGTGTCCTCCTCAAGCGTCACTTTGATTTCCTTTCTCTGCCTCCTCAGCTGCTCTGCTTTCATCTTCCTGCCCTATCTTCCATTATGCTGCTTGTTCCCTCCCTGATCTGGTGTGTGCCACACGGAGGTAGGCTGGCCACCCCTGCTTGATAGCACAATTTAGGAAATTTTAAAAATAAGGTGACTTCTTGATAGTCAAACTCACGGAGGATCATAAGGTAATGATGCACTTGAAATAAAAGCTCTCATCTGGGAAGAGTAAAAACCCTTGCTAAATAAAGGGGATAAAAGTCAGTGGAGTATCAGGTTTCAAGTTAACCAACAGAACCTGAAGGCAGGCCCACATGGAGTGAATTTTATTTGAATTGTATGCCAACACCAAATACGTTGGGTAAAACATAAGTCACACTCGTCAACAGAAGCCCAAACTCAGAACCAAGTTGAAGGGAGTACAGTTGTCTTCAAGTTAGCGTAGTTTTCTTTTTGCACATACCGGGTCTGAATGTTATGCATTTCAAATCAGCAGTTACGTAAATTGGAATAGTGGTACCCATTTTTGTAAAAAGGAAGTTTGAAAGCACATTTCAGGAGGACTGGAGTGCCGTACCGTAATGTGGTGGAGTGTAAGAATTTCCTTCTTCCTGGCTGGAAGGCAGGGTTTATTAATATCCCAGTATTGAACGATTTGACTTTCCTTCCAGATATGACCTGCTCATTTATCCAGTGCATTCCTACTATGTGCTTCAGGTAGTTCTCTGCAAATTTCCTAGTGGCTTGTCCAGTTAAATTTTACATAACTAACAAACTTGAGTTCTAAAGCTAATTAGGCTCCAGTGTTAAGAAGTTTTTCAGTTGTTTGTGCTAAATTTCCTTTCCTTGAATTTCTTCTCCTGTCCTCATCCTCTGGATTACTTATAGCAACACTCCCCTTCTTTTATTAATGCTAATTCATTTACAAGTATTGGAAAGGTGTGATCTCATTTTCCAGAATTATAATGTTATAACTATAGGCTTTTTTCCCCCCTGTAATTTTATTTTTGATTTGTAATCAGAGAATCATGGAAAGTTAGGTATGGGAGAGACTTCAGGGGGTTCTCTAGTTCAACTCTCCCCTGCTTGAGGCAGGATCATCCCTGTCCAAACATTCTGTACAAGTGCTTGTCTAACTTATTCACAAAACCACACAACAACCGTGTCATCTAGCTGCAACTACGTTGCTCCAAAATGCCAAGAACACCCTAGCCTGTCACAGGTAAAGAGGTAGGGGGTGGGGAAGGAGGGCACTGTTAGTGTCTGGATGCTGCAAGGGTTATTAAAGTAAATTTGAGAGATCCCAGGAAAGGACCACACACTTCCAACAACATTTGAAATGTGGGAATTATGTACAGTTTTGTAATGCGATTATGCCAATTTTGGAGAGTAATTATTTGATTAGTTAGGTGGGTGAAGTGTGTGTGTGTGTGTGTGTGTGTGTGTGTGTGTGTGTGTGTGTGTGTGTGTGGTATAAGCAGATGTACTCAACTGAAAATGTATGTGGTGCAGCTTGGGTTTCTTGCAACAGTGAGACCTTCATTTTATTTGTCTGGGGGCGGGAGTGTCCAAGATGCAGCCTGTAGGCCAGATCTAGCCCACCGAGCCCCCTCCAGGAGTTTTGCAGGCCCAATGATACAGCTGAGAATTTGGGGGTGGTGCCTGACACCTCCAGGTTGTAGAGATGCTTTGAGCATGTTTTGATGGTGGCACGTTGAACAATGGCTGTGCTAATCCCTGTGACTGACGCAGCTTGTCCTGATGCTGCCTGCCGTGCCATTTGTCCCATTGTTGGTAGCTGGTTTGACTCTGGCCTGCAAGCAATACTGTGGTCCAGATCTAGCCTGAGGGGCTAGGCAAGCAGGATGCCTCTGGTTTAGGGTTGGGTCTGGAAGAAAGGGTATTGTGGCAGAGTCTTTTGAGCGAGGGCTCTAGTTCGTGCATTTTTTTTTTTTTTTTAAATCACTTCCATTGGCCAAAGTAGGTTTATAGGTTCTTTAAAATCCTGGGTGCTTATCATTCATTGCATGTGCTGTAGAGCGGTGGTTCTCAACCTTTTTTTGTACCAGGGTCCATTTGTAAACATCAATGGCCAGTCGTGACCCAGTGCCCATCACTCCTGACCTGATGGCCTCTGCCCGCAAGCTAAGCCCCACAGTGTGTTTGGAGGGAGAGGGGGGCAAGCAGCCCCTTGCAGGCTGGAACTCTGCCACCCTGCAAGGAAAAAGCCACTGTTTCCTACGTTTTTCTCCTTTAAAGGAGAATCCGTTTTTAAAGTTTGTTCATGACCCTTTAATATATTCTTGTGACCCACGGGTTGAGAAATGCTGCTGAAGAGGAGAGCTATAGAAATAAAAAAAAATGAGAAACCCCTCCTGAAAGGGAAGAGCCTAGCTTTAAAACTGGGTTGTCAAATTTATGGTGGGGCTAGATCCAGCCCACAGAGCAATGTTGTATGGTCTGTGGTGTTAGTAGAAGGGCCAGGGTCTTGCCGCTTCTATCTGGGGAATGAAGCCCAACCTGTGTCGGCAACAGGGTGGCAAACGATGGCTGTTAACTTGCCCTGTTGCTGTACCTGGATCAGGCTTGCGAGGAGCCCATGGTCCTTTTGCAGTCTGGGCAAGACTGGGGTGAGTTTGACCCACCTGGTTTGAAACAGTCAAGGAATCCCAGAGGGAAAAGTATGGTGAAAGCAATAGGTCAAAGTCTGGTGCAGCTGACTAGCATGGAATTTCGTTATGGATTAAGTTAGCTTCTAGTTTTAAAACAAATGCTTTGATTGCAATTGAATGTCATCTTTGTGACTCTTAAAATGCTCCTGACCAATGGCAATTGACTTAAGCAAGCATGAGTGTGTTAAAGTGGTGGTGCGTTGTCTGCCACCTACGTTGGATCTGGTTACAGCTTTGCTGTTTGATCAGAGAATTCTTCTTTAGGCTAGTTTCATGTGGGGGGAGGGCAGGCATGCATTATGCTGTAAACATTTAGAAATTTAAAAAGTCCATTTCTATAGAAAATGAAAAGCCTTGATAGAGTATTAGTTAGGTGTCTTTTCCTCTGGCCCTATTTGATACTTGATGATCTGAAGGACCAAGGTAAAGCAGTGGCAAAATGGACAGGAAGATGGACAAGCTACACTGCTAAAAAGCAGGATGGCAAATTTTAGTGAATGTTGCACAGTACGGAATAAATCTGTATTTAATCCAATTTCAGACATGCTTAATCAGTTTTGTATATGGTAGCCTCTGTTAACTTAATATAGGTCATAGATGTTGTTTAGAATGAGAACCTATGTTTTAAGTATTATGGTGCTATATACTAACTTCTAAATCAAGATTACTTGTGACTGAATACAGCTCTCTCTCAACTTAAATTTTGGCATGCCTGTAATTTTAAAGTTCTTTATTTGTTGTATGCTCCACTAGATGTAGTAGAGATTAATTTTTATCTGTAAGGAATTAATCTTTATGTTCCACTTACTAAATGTGAGCTTAATAACCAAGCTACATTAGTTGGTACTATACTGATACATGTAAAGGGTTCTCCAAGTGTGAACTGTGGTATAAAATCTCAAATGGATCTCTTAAGGGTAGCCTAAGAGCTTCTGGATGATGCATACCAATTAAGCCTAGCTTACATAATTAACTGACACTTACATAGTTTGAAGTATTATGTTTAGGTGTATTCTGAATAATTCTAAGTGCTGTTGGCTGGACATCCGCTCAAATACTGTAGACGAGACTGAGAAATGTGTTTATAAATTTGTCTGCTGGAGTGAAGCAAATAGATTCTTAATTCTGGTTTGTAAAAACTTTGGAAAAAAACTTGCAGTTTAATACTGCAAACTCATCCAAGTTTTTCTTTTCTTTTTTTTGTGACATTTCAGGATACGCTGTTTCAACCAGGAGCACCAACTTAACTGGTATATGAGAAGCAGATTCCTTGCACGAAAATCTTGGAGCAGCTCATTAAGGTAAACAGGTTGCAGTGGATTTCTGGATGGGTGAGTATTGGAGAAGAAAAATACTCTCCCCCTACTTCCGTGGTTCCTTTTTGTTTTAAAAGTTAATTGCAGAAATCCACAAGTACAGTTTTTTTTTTTCAATCTTGTGTTTTCAATCTTCTGTCACAAAGTACAGTATGGCTGAAGTACTGCACAGAGGTTTGGTGGTATCACACATGTAAATTCAGGTATGTGTTTGAATGTACTACCATATGGTCACATCTGTATTCTTTCTAGTGACTTATCACAGCACCGGCATATTCATTTATTACAGTGAACTCCCATCTAGTGCTGTTCTTTTTAATGGCTTTAATATATATATTTAAAATTATGTATAAAAATGAATCTATCCAAGCTGCTTTTTGTCATACTGGATTATCTTGCATGCAACATACCTCCCCCCACCCTGAAAATTACACCCCCAGAATTGGGGTGTGCTCTGGATAGAAGCAACCTGCTTTGATTCCTGTTCTACAGTGCAACAGCTGTGGCATTGCATTATTATTCAGGCAGCTGAGAGATACAGTTGACACAATGGCGCATTGTTCTTCATTCCACAGGTGGTAACAATAGTCTCTCCTTTTAATGGTCTTCATGTTCCATTAATCAAGTTAACCTTACTGCAAAATCTGCTAGGCTAGCTCTTCTTTGTTTCCCTTTTCCCATTACAGATCCTGGAGACTCTTAACTCTTAACTCTTTTCAAAATCATAGATCCACTCATAGCGAACAATCTTCAGCAGCAGCTAGGCTTTAAGATTAAGTTAAGCAGGGAACTGAGGGTGAGTTATCTGAAGATTAATCTCTGTCCCTGCTCTATGCAGCTATAACTCTGGACAAATAATGTTTTCTTCATTTTGCCTTCAAAAATAAGGCATGTATTATATTTAGGGGTGTGTTGTATATGGAAAAATATGGTATTTGAAATACAGTTGCAAATAAAATAACAGCATTCCAAAAATTGCAAAATAATTAACTGAAAACAAAGCCAATTGCCCTTTCTGATTAAGGGGTAAGGGGACATATAGAAGAACCTTTTGAAGAAGGAGGTGGTTAGGAAAGCTTTAAAAGAAACATTAGCAAATGAGCCAGGGCCTTAGAGGGAGCTTCTTTGCAGTAGTCAGAACAGGAATTTGGGAAAGTTTGACATCCTTCTTCCTGTTAACTGATGATATATTTCTTCTTAGCCTTCAGCCATGGGCAGTTGGTGCTGCCTTAGTCAGGAGGGGCATGTGCCGTGCCCCCCTCCCCCCCTCTCCTCTCAGTGACCAGGCAGTGACTGGGGGGGGATCCCCCCATAGCCAATCTCCCTGACCGGGGCGGGGCTCCCTGCCTGTCACCTAAGCAGCAAGTATGGCCAGTCAGGGGGTGCACATGCACCCCCTACACATAGCTGCTGCCTTCAGCTATCCCAAAC
>NW_005841882.1:4394048-4420738 GCF_000455745.1 Alligator sinensis | reverse complement strand
AATTGTGTTTATGTAAAAAAAAAATTACTTGAAGAAATTTTAAAACCATGGTACGTGTGATGAAACAAGGATTAATCGATGTTCAGTTTTAATTTTGTTGCGTTAGTTTACCTTGGCAAACTGTGAGCACATTTTTTTTCTTTTTAAGACTACTGTTAAGTAGTCTTATTTAACCTAACCTATACCTTGAGTGACTCAATCAGTGGCAGTGGGGAAAGTGGTGAAATGAAAACATTAAAGGAGGTCTTGCAGGGGGAACTTCCGGCACGATTTATGGAGATCCCTAATAATGGTGGATGCCACAGACAGTAATGAACAGGGTTACTCTCTATCAGTGGTGTTCAACCTCCAGTCTGTGGGCCAGATCCAGCTTGCTGAGCCATATTGTCTCGCCCATGGGACTCCCCACTGGTCTGGAAATATGACAGTGGGGGAGCAATTGCCATTAATGCTGCCACCTGCTCTGCTGCTACCAAGTTTTCAAGCCCCACGAGCTAGATGACAACCCTTTGGGCTGCATTGGGTGAGTGGGCCCAATCCAGCATGCATAGGGCTGGGGGCTGGGGTGGCATGCATGGGGTTAGGGCCACGTCTGCATGTTGAGCCTGTGCTGGATCTGGCCCAAAGATTGATTCCACGTACTAGATACTTTGGACTAAACCCCCACTACTCATCTGGCCCAAAGTCTGGAACATTTGAGCCCTGTTGCTCTAGATCAGAGGTTCTCAAACTGTGCTCCACACACCACCACTGGTCCACGACCTCCATTCAGGTAGAAAGGTGACCTAAGGCTAAAGCTGACAAACCTTACACCTGACTTCCCAGAACTTTGCTCAGAAAAGAGGCACATTAGACAGGGAAGACTACTGATATTAAAATATGAGTCGTGTGCTTTGATTTGTAGAACAGAAAAAAAGTTTATTAAATGGTCCGCCGAGACCCTCAGCAATTTTCAAGTGGTCAGTGAAAAAAAAAAAGTTTGTTGGTCCAGTGCTTTCCCTCTGAAGCATTCACTCCTGCCATTGTTGGATACTGGATTAGACAGATGATTAGTTTGACCTGGTATTACATTTATACCTTAGAAATATGAACTGAATTCAGCAACATTGTTGTTTCCTGAAATCTCTAACATGGATTCTTTATCCTGCTCTGTGTGCACGATTAGTCAAAGAATGTATCTTGCTAAATGTAGTGCCAAGTATCTGCTGTATTAGTAATAAAGCTGAAATTGGTACTAACCATATTCTTTGCTAGTATGGCATAATGATGTTGAAGTGATTGCATTTTTAGGTCCGAAAAACAAATAAGAGGGTTTGAAAGCTTTGCATTTTTATTGTGTTGATCCTGTTAAAAGAAAAGCTAAAGCAAAGACTTTAATTTTATGGACTATTTTGGCATTAAAAGAAGTTACTTCATTTTACTGAAATTACTTGTTTTCCTCTTTGCTTTACAACAGCTTATCTGGAATGGATGCAAGTTCTTTCGGAGGAGTAGAACTATCTGAACATCCTTCTGGTTTACTAGGGACTACCGCCATGGCAGCTGGTCTTGCGAATGTAGGAAGTTCTTTTGGAGGACCACCTAATTCTCTAGTTTCTAGATCTAATAAATTCCAAAACTCATCTATAGAAGATGATGATGATGTAGTTTTTATTGAACCTATACAACCTCCGCAGACCTCTGCATCGCTGATATCGGATCAAAGAAGCCTTACATTTACTTCATCAAAAAATGAAGAGCTTCAAGGGAATGAGTCCAAACTGCTTCCTCCTCCAAAAGACTTAAATTCTCAAAAAGGAAGTATAAGTGAGACTATTATTATAGATGATGAGGAAGATATTGAAACAAATCAAGGGCAAGAGAAGAATGCTTCCAGTTTTAATGAACGAAGGCTTCCAGAGTGTAAAAATAGAACCAACGATATGGAATTCTCAGCTTCCAGTTTTTCAAGAAGTAAGGTAAATTCAGGAATAGTTAATAGTGGTATAACCACAGAACCAGACTCTGAAATTCAGATTGCTAATGTTACAACATTAGAAACAGGTATGAGCTCTGTGAGTGATGGTCATTTAGAAAATACTGAAGGGCGTGACATGAACTTAATGATTACACATGTAACGTCACTGCAGAATACCAACTTGGGAGATGTATCTAACGGACTGCAGTCAAGTAATTTTGGTGTTAATATACAAACATACACCCCATCTTTAACTTCACAGACCAAGACTGGTGTAGGACCTTTCAATCCTGGTAGAATGAACGTGGCTGGAGATGTGTTTCAAAATGGAGAATCTGTGACTCATCACAATCCTGGTAAGTTATGATTTTAAACCTTTCTTTTTAAGTTTAAAAGATGCATAAAATCTGAAAGGTTTACAAATTATTGTAATGTGATGGTTTTAAAATGTATGCTTTAATAACTGCTTTTTATCTTCATGCTTAGAAAAGAAACTTGATTTTTTTCCCTCTCTGTTTTATCTTTGACTTGCCTAGTGATCATTCCTAGATGGAAATAGAACCTGCTTATTCAATGAAATGAAGTGTGCAATATCTTTAAACTTGTCCTGAAATAGCAATTAGTTAGAAAACTCATTAGAAGCCTGGGAAACATGATTTATAAGGAAAGGCCAAAAGAAATAGGATTGTTTAGTTTGGAGAAGAGAAGACAGGGGGGACTTGAAAAGTCTTCAAATACCCGAATAATGATTATAAAGAGGATTGAGATATATTTTACTCTGTGACTGGGGATAGAACTAAACAATGGCCTTGAGCTGCAGCAGAGGATATTTAGCTTGGAGATTTAAGAACTTCCTGACTATGAAGGTAATTAAACATTTGAACAGCCTACTTTACAGAGGATGTGGAACCTCCATCCCCGGAATTTTCAAGAGCTTGTTTGGATTTTTCTGGGTGATAGCCCTTATTGGAATAACTGCATGGTTAGGATAGACTTACTGCATTTGAAAGCTTGTTCAAATTTATCTCAGTCATGGACTTGGTCCAATAAAATATATTGCCCATAAACATTCTTGCCTTTCATGTTTTTCCTGGACCATCAAAGCTACAGCATCACTCCAGTCTCACAACAGCAGGTTAGACAGACATTTACCTGGGATGGTTTAGTCACGGATGATCCTGTCTTGGTTGTGGGCCTCTGAAGTAAGGTCTGCAGGCATTAATGGTGCAGTCAACAATTGGTTGATTGTCAGCATCAGGCCTGGGACAGGGCTGGCTCTGGGACACATGCCACATGTTCACTTTAGGTTGTCATACAAATTGGCCACAAAGAGGTTCCACTAGTTGGGACTGCTTTTAAGAGGGCAGTCCATTATATATGGAACATCTCTGTGGCTGGTTGGTCATTTTATGGCACCATAAGTTAACTGAATATTTGACATATTGCAGTTTATGGCACGATTTAACAAGTCAGTCACTCCATAAATGTAATGTTGGGCAGGGCTGTAGGTGACCTTATGAATTCCCTTCTAGCCCTACTTTCCTATGATGCTCTGTAATTTATTCATAAAAAAAATAAATACCTAATCCTTCAAAAAAGCAATGTTTGCTTCTGTGTATAACTGATTTGGCATGCAGGCACCATACTGTCCATGAAGTTGGATTTTATGTACCTACATAGCTCATGCACATTTATGCATTAAGTTAGTATTAGCACCACACTTCCTTTTCTGTAGTGCTCTGGCTTATATGCATTAAATCTACTTCGCCTAGAAAAAAAAAGTAGTGTCTTTTATCTACAGATTTTGTTATCCTTGCCTTTTGAGTACATTTAGCAAAACAACTGAGTATGAGAACCTGAGATCTTAAATTTTAAGTCATGAGAGTAGCATGTTGATCCTGTAGTTCTGAAAGACCTTGAACTTATAATTTCCATTTCAGACAATACCTAGAATAATGAGGATGGACCTGGTTTGTGTCCTTTTAGGTATTGCTATCTACTGTCTGTTAATAGTCATTTGTAATAGTTATTCTCTAGGGCCTTCTTTACTAAAATTTTCTGTGCTATGCAGTGTTAATTATGGCTCTTAGGAAGATTTTTTTGTTTGTTTAGGAAACTCGGAATAGCAGTAAATGTCTTGACTCTGCCAGATACAGGCTGTGGTAAGGGCAAAATGGAACAGTTAGGACTACAGTCTTTGGGAGTTAATTTAAAAATAATAAAACTTATAATGTTCAACTGTGAAAGTAAAGTTTTTCCAATATAAATTAGCCTGCTGTTGCCTTGTTAAACTAGCTGTGTAGAAAATTCTCAGGCTAAGCCAATAACAAAGGTAAAGCAGTTCCAACCAGTCTCTATTTTATAGGGGTGCACTGATAAAGATTTTCTTGGCTGATACTGATAGCCAGTTATTAACCAACCATTTCAGCTGATGCCAATCTGATAGCCAGTTGCATTTTAAAGTATGGACATAAATCTTTTCTTTTCTTTTGGTGTGCTCCAGCAGCCTCCTATGTCATAGGTATCAGTGTCTCAGCGCTTAAAAATGGCGGTGGTGGATCATCGTTGAATGAGCTTTATTTCAAGTGCCACCGCCACCATTTTTAAGTGTAGGGATGCTTTTAAGTGGAACAGAGCTGAGCAGGGGAAGGGCAAATGCAGGTTGCCGACTGGGCTTGGGGCTCTCCACTCTGCTGCCTTACCCTGGGAGCCCCATGCCAGCTGCATGCCTCTGCCTGCCTAGCAGTGGGGAGCACAACTTGCCACCCCACTGCTTCCAGGCAGGCAGGGGGCACAGGGCTGGTGCAGGGCTCCCGAGGGAAAAGCAGCAGAGTGGAGAGCCCCATGTACAAATCTGGAGGGGCACATATTCCCTCATGCCTCCCGCAGGGGTGCATGCAGTGATGGGGGGGCTTCCCCCCCCCCCCCCCAGCTCCCTGGACAAGCCACCCGTGGCTCTGTTCCACTCCCCAGCCTGGCCCTTGATCCCATTGACCACCTTGGCTGGGCAGCGCCTCCAGCCCCTGCCCCACTCCCTCTCTTATCGTAGGGGCTTTGATTTTCCCTCCCCCACACCCCTTCTCCTCCACAGACTTGCAAGCAGGGAGCTGCTCTCCACACTGCCCAGCGGTATTCCTGGCCATGTGCATGCATGTCCCAGCAGCCCCAAGCAGGACCCCCTGCAGGCTACAATGCTGCCCACCTTCAAGGGGAAACCCTTTGTTTCCTGAGGGAACCCAGTCATCCAGGGGCCCTGGCCCCATGGGGTAGAGGGAATGTAGGTGTCCAGGGCCCTGGCCAGAAGGCATAATTATCGGTAAACGTTATTAGCTATAATGGCCAAGAAAAGCTGATAGCCAATAATGTCATTTCCCTTTTATTGGTGCTGATCCAATAGGCAACTGATATATCAGTGTACCTCTACTATTTTATTAAGAGGGCAGTCTAGAATACTGTATCTTTCTCACATACACTGTGCCTCCAAATAAAACCTACACCTTGTTTTTGGCAGGCAAAATGGAGGGGGGGAGGTGAGAGTGGAGAGACTTTTCCAGAGTCATGGCTGACTGGGTCATGTAGAATAAGTCTTTTGGGGAACATAGACTGTCCAGGACGCGTGGCATTGTAGGGGAGACGCTCTTGATGAGACAACAGGCAGCAAAAATTCCTGCTACATCAGGAAATATGTGTTGCCTCACCAAGAGTGTTACCTGTAATGCTACATTTCCTGGACTCTATGTTCCAAGGACTTACTCTGTTGCACACAATTTAGGGTTCAGACCCTTGAGCCAGGGTACTAGCAAGGTTGTTAGTTCTTAACTGTAATAGTTGTTTATATATGTTCCTGTAAAACAAAAAAAGTGTTGTTTCTACATCACAAACTACATCAAGATAATGCCAACAGCTCGCTTGCTACTTCAGGCACAAGCTACAATGGTCAGGCAAGAGCTGACTTCTTCTATGGAGGAAGGTGGGGTGGGGAACTCTGGGCCACAGCTGCAAGGTCTAGGGGTAGAAAGCTGGCTTCTCAGATGACCCAGCAGTCTGGGAGGACATTCTAGAATGCAGACAAATGGAAGAAGTATTGCTAAAAAAGTATTGCTTTGTGGGATTAGAAGGACCTGGAGAATGAGATTTGGGGCAACAGTATCACAGTGAAACAAAAGAGAATCAGGGAGGAAGGAAGAGAAACTTTCTTTTTTTGAGTTCATAGGACACAAATGTCCTCCATAAAAATAAATATGTCCCAAGTCTAAGTGAGGAAAGCAGAAAAGATAGAGATGAGGCACAAGAAACTGGGCTACAGTTGGCAGCAGGGGATTATTAAGATGAGTGCTGTGAAGATGCGAGACCATGGGGGGGTTAGAATGAATAACTGAAAAGCAAGAATGGACTGAGAAGAATCCTCTGTTATGGGTAGATTAGTGGTGCTCAGCCTATGTCCCACAGGCCGGATTTGGCTGACAGAACTATGGTGTCAGGCTTGTGGGCTTTGCCATGGTCCAGAAATTTGGTGACAGGCAAGCAGTGGTAGCATTAATTAATGTGGCTGTAAGAGTAATGGCAATTAATGTTGCCACTGCTCCCCCACTGAGCAGGGGCCACTGAGGTAGTAGCTTCAGGTACTGCCTTTGGAGGGGAGGGGTGCGATGCAAAAACAGCCACTACTGCAGTGGCAGCTGACTGTACCATCTCCAGTGGCGTGGTGGCAATCGCTGTTGCCCCAGGTGAGGAGCTACACTGCTACACCTCTGGGGAGCCATGTAGGTAGGGCCTTACCAAATTCACAGCACAAGTGGGTTGCGCTGTAGCTCCTTTTAATCTTGCAGGTTCCCCTATGTGCTCCCCTACTGCTGATTGGCGGAGGGGGTCCCACATGTGGCTTGCTCCCAATTGGCAGGGAAGCGAAAACCACGGTTTTAAACATGGCGCTGTTTTTGTCTCTTGCTACTGATTGGCTGAGAGGCCCAAGCAGCCCCATTGCTTGCTGCTGACCGGCAGGGAGGCAAAAACACTGGTTTCACTTCTCTGCTGATCAGGTGGGAGCCACAAGTGGGGCCTCTCCAGTAGGTGGCAAGAGGGTGTGTGGGGGGACCTGCAAGATTAAAGGAGCTGCAGTGCAGCCCACTTCTGCCATGAATTCAGTAGGGCCTTAAATATGGGCCAGATAAGATGGCCTGGCACAGTGTGGGTTGGGCAGCAGGCCCAGGTGGGTTGGGCAGCACAATACTAGATGTTTATTTTGTTTCTATATTTTATAATAACTTTCTGCGTGTGAAGGTATGGAAAGTTGGCTTGGAGCCTTAAGATCTGATGAGAGTATTGAGGCCACTTGTAGCATATTAGAAGGAGTTGAGTGGTATGGTTTTTGTTTACAGCAGTGGTGCTCAGCCTCTTGGACTTGTCAGCCAGATGTGTTGTGTGGGGCTAGTCCACAGGCTGGCTTGGACTCTGTGGGCCCAGCACCGCTGCCACTGCACACCAGGATTGGGTCTTGGGGTGCAGGACACTGCCCCCTTCCTCCTGTGATTCAGGACTGGGCTCCAGGGGCCTGGCATCGACCCTTGCACCCTGGGATTGGGACCTGGGGCCCAGCATCACCCCACCTCTGCCCAGCCCTGCACACTGGTATTGGGCACCTGATTCAGCATGCATTGCTCAGGGCACCCTGTGCATCTGGAAAATTGGCAGCAGGAGAGTGATGCTGCTGTTTCCATGCTACCAAATTTCCAGACCTGTGGGGAGCCTCCTGGGCTGGATCGCACAGGGTTTTGGACTGGATCTTGCCCGTGGACTGGGTGAACACCCCTGGTTTAGAGATCTAACATAAATTGAAATGGAATGTGCCCACCTTAGCAACCCATAAAATCTCAAAAAAGTAATACTGGAACTACAGTCACACGTCCAGGAATTTTCCTGGGCATGTGATTTGCTGCTGTGGATGGAAAGGAAACTAAGTAAACTCCTGTGCACAATACATGAGGAAAAAGGGGGCATTGCTAAATGTTAAAACTGAGGGTCCTTCTAAAAGGACAGCTGTCAGACAGTTACTTGTACAACATTTCTGTGAACATTGATTAAGAAGCATTAAATGACAGGATCAAAAGATAAGTGCAGGTGCCCTGAATGTACTGTTGATAGCTTGCACGTTGTAATTTATATCTACAGAATGGAAAGGAGCTCACTTTCAAATTTTTTTTTCATGCTTCATTTAAGAAGAAGAGTAGTCCTCCCTCTTTGCAATGGGTAGAACTTCATTGCTAGATAGAAACACAGTTGTTCAAATTGAAAACTTAAATTCTGGAGAAAATGCTAGAGAAGTTGTTTTTTTTTTTTTGGAAGAAAATAGTTTATTTAGTCAGAACACTGTCTCCTGAACCTAATGAAGGCATTAAGAACACAGTTCATACAAAAGCATGCAACTTTTGAGAGATATTTGTTTCTTTGGGAAGAAGAATTTTCTACATTTTTGTGATTCATACTGTCAAATGACCAGCCAGGAGTAAGCTTGTGGTCTGGGTTTGTGTTACCTGGAGCTCATATGATACGAGGAGACTCTGAAGATGGATTTTCAATACTGCAAGAACTAGATTAACTGTTTACTTTTTATTCATTGGTGGCTATTAAGATGACCAAAAATTCAGTTTTTTTTAGTCTGGAGATCCCTCTTGTTTTATTTGAGAGCCACTGCCTTGCAGGGGTTTTAGAGTAAAACAAGTATTACTTCCTGTAGAAACTTTTGATCCATCATATAGATAACATGAAGGTTGAAATGAACCTGCTTTGTTTGTTTTTAATTGTAATACAAAAAATCTCTGGACTTCTGCGTGGGTGGGAGGGAGGCAGTCACAGATACTAGACTGGGAGACTGCTTTCAGAGTTGAAATTCAAGGATTTGTATCTTTTGGAAGTCTTAAATGAGAAGTTTTTCAGTTTCAGCTTTAAAGATCTTTCTAACAAAGACAAGCGTTTGGAGTTTTTGAAGTATACACCTGGAAAACTGCTTTGAATATCTGTAGTCTTTCAGATTTGGGTTGTTAAGTATAAAGTTGATCCTTTACAGTGAGATTTTAAAAAATGGAAATGTAACATATTAAACTTGTACCCTGTATAATAAACTGTCCTCTAGCTAATCCTTAACTGCATCTGGGATGGTTTTGTTTGTGGGTGCAAGTTCCAATTTGCAGTTACTGCATGTGTGTTAAGCACTGAGATTGGTCTGGCAAGTGCATGTCCTGTGTTTGTCCCATGCTTTGGGGTCTGCTATAATGACAGAGAATAATTCACATAAGCATTTAAAAAAAAAATCCCCCCCAAATATCCTTATTGGCAAATACTCCTAGTGTTGTATATGTTGGAAAGTATCTGTTTACTTAACTTTCCATGCATTTTATGTCTTTAAGATTCCTGGATATCCCAATCAGCTTCATTCCCTAGGAATCAGAAGCAACCGGGTGTGGATTCTTTATCACCAGTGGCATCACTTCCTAAACAGATTTTCCAGCCTTCTGCACAGCAGCAACCTTCTAAGCAGGTTAAAGTCACATGTGCAAACTGCAAAAAACCTTTGCAGAAGGGACAGACTGCATACCAGCGGAAAGGATCAGCACACCTATTTTGTTCCACTACTTGCCTTTCATCATTCTCACATAAGCCTGCTCCAAAGAAACTCTGTGTTATGTGCAAAAAGTAAGGGATATGTTATTTTTCCCTAGCTTCCTTTTTTGAGATTTAGCAAGTGGGGGGAGATAAATATAACATGACTTTGTTTAATAATCTGGGAGGAACCTTAGGGCTAGATAGAAGAGGAAAGGGAAGTGTAGGTGGACCAGTAGATGGGTATGCTTCTGAAGTAGCCTCTCAAGCATATGGAGAGTCTTAACAAAAAGTCCATGGGCTAGGAACTTACTTCCACTGAGCCATCTATGATTTTGAGAGGTCTGTATTGATGGGCTATGCTTTTCAGTGGGCATCTGCAGCATTTTGTATGAGCAGAAGTCTGGAGAATTGAGCCTTGTGGGAAGCAATAGAAAACAACTGAAATAATAAACACAGAAGTTGTTGAAATTGTAAATTAGGATTTTGGTCTTTTTTGGAGTGAAAGTATGTGGACAGTAATGCAGAGTAATGCAGAGATCTAGTGTTAAGTTTATTTAGACATGGGTGATTTAGGATCAGGGTCCAACTTGACATTGACTCATTAAAAGAACTAGTTGGAGATTTTCTGCAGTTGTAGTCTAGCAACACTGGCCATACAAAATATCTGTGCTTTTGAATTGCTCAGCCTAAGTATGACCATTATCTTCAATATTCATTCTGTAATTATTTTTCACAATCCAGCACAGTTACGTTGCACAGAAATTAATTAAATAATAGATTCTTATGGAGGAAATTAAATGCAGGATGATTGTAAATACTTTTGGTAGAAAACCATTTTGTTTGCATATCTATAAAAGGAATGTTTTTAAAGTATGAGATGAAGCAGTCTCATCATTAATATGCAGTGGGTGTGGTGTTTGCCCAGGACTCCTTTTCATTGTGAATCTTCTGGTAGGCATGCCCATAGTTTTTAATGAAAATATACTAAGTATGTTTGGATTTCTTTATAACTGATATATAGTTGTATGACATTTGAATGCATTCAAAAGAGAACTAGTGTGTGCGCGCGCGCATATGTGCACGCTTTTTAATGGGCCAAATGTAGAAAAATATCTATAGATATCAATTATGGAAAGAAAGGTTAGTTGATTTATTGCATGTTCTAGCTCAGGGGCAGGCAATTCTTTCGGGCGGAGGGCCGCTTACCCAGTTTTGGCAAGCCATCAAGGGCCACATGGCTAGTCCCGCCACTTGACAGGTGCCACAGCCCTTGGTTGCCATCTTGGAATTGGAAGTCCTGCCCGCTGTCCCCTGACCTTTGCCACCAGAAGTCCCTCCCCTTGCTCCCCTGGAATTACTTCTTTCAGCAAGGGGTTTTTGCCATGGCTGAACCAGAAAGGTACCAAATTATGTTCTAAAAATCAAATGTACTACAACTTTCATTAATTTCATTTCAAAAAACATTTTTGTCCTGATTTACATGTGTTTGTGTAATATACATAGAAGGGATAGTATAATTGTTTAAAATGAAGTCTTACTCTTATAGATGGTGGGAGGGTGGATATAGGGTTTGTGGGGTTTGGGGGAAGGGGTGTGTGGGTGTGTGTAGGATTTGTGGGGGGTGTGGGTGTATGGGTTGGGAGCAGCAGCTGGTTTCCTCCAGTTTCACGTGATATTTCAATCCTTTGTTGAACGCACAAAAAAAATAGTAACTTCAATAGATTTAATATGCAGTGTTCCTGCTATTTATGGGATTTTTTTCATGTGTTTTATTTGGGTTTAGGGGGGCTGTTTGTATGCTGAGAGATGAAGTGGCTTCCAGAGAAAACAAAATTTTCAGAGCTACCTTAGATATGAGTTTTAGCAAGCTCTCAGGTTCTTCACATACAGCTGCTCGTGGGCCTCAGGTGATTCACCAAGGCCTGAAATTTAGGGACTTGCTAAAAACTTGGTATTAAAATCTGCATGACATGATTGTGTAACTTTTAAAAACAGTTTCTAATAAAACTGATTTTTTTTTTTTAATTTAAAAATACCAAGGGGATAAAATCCATAATACCAGACTGGCTTAGCTAAAAGTAAAAATAAAAAGGATGGCTTAAAATTGTTCCTACCACTGTTTGGTAAAAAATGTCAATTTTCCTCCCCTTTTTGATCGCAGAATCACAAAATAGTAGTGTTGGAAGGGACTTGAGAAGGTAATCTAGTCCAACTCTGTTCTGTTATACAAGTAATCAGTAATCCTTTAGCACTCTTTTTTCCAAAAAGCTCTGCTAAGGTCAACTTCCTTTTCCACAAGGGCAGATGTATGTGTGTTTTGCCTCTAGTAGAAATACAGGCCTTTTCTAAAGGCAGTCTTTACAGAGTAATTTGTATCTTCATCTCCTTGCTTGAGAACTTAGAACTGAGTTTGGGATTGTTTTGGGCTATATCCAACTCCAATATGATATTATAACATGCTGTCGTTAGCTTCTAGATCACTTCCTGGCATATATGGCTGAATGACATTTCCAGGATGTTGGTATTACTGAAATGAAACTTTGCCTACTAGAAAAAGGAAAGTGTCATAATGTAGCACCCAATAGGCATTCCCCTGAGACTACTGAAACTTCTTGGGAGCATAGTGCACTATGTTGATCAGGGGTGGGCAAAATCCAGCCTATGGCAGCTCGACTCCGTTTCCCAGCAGCCCTGCCAGCAGCAGCTCCTTTGGCTGCCACTGCCAGACCTGGTCCCAGTGCCTGGGCACTCTGACCTATCCACCCCACACCTGCTTCTGGGGATGGGACCCGCAGGGCACTTGGCCAGGTGGCTGGGATGGAGTCATGGGCAGGTGGGGAGTGGTGTCTGGGAGTGAGATGGACAGGCGGGGCCAGGAAGACCCTGGGATCTTGGAGTGGTGACAGTATAGGGCCAGCTGGGAATCTCATGATCCATAGAGACCAGCTGAGAGCCGTGCATGGAGTTGTGTCCAGGACTAGGGCTGGTATTGTTGGGCAGTGACAGTGCAGGGCCAGGGTAGAACTGTGATCCGCTCTCTGCATACCTCTGTTCATGGAACCTGTGCCCGTCGCAGGGGCATGTGGGCAGCGGATCTCAGCTCTGCCCTGGGCCTTGGCCCTACCTTGTCACCACCCCAAGATCCTGAGGTCTTCCCTTCTCTGTCTGCCTATCTCACTCCTGAACGCTGCTCCCTGTCTGCTTGTGGCCCCATCCCAGCTGTCTGGCTGGGCACCCTGCCCATGCAGGCCCCACCACTGGTTTTGGGCATGGGGCGGATGCACCTGGGTGATTGGGCAATGGTGCTGGGTCCAGCAGTGGCAGCTGAAAGAGCTGGGGCTGCCAGGAAATGGAGTCTGGCTGCCATGCTGCGTGCTGGCTAAAATCCGTCCGCAGGCTGGATCTGGCCCGCAGGCTGGATTTTGTCCACCCCAATGTAGATGAAAATCAAGAGTGTCAAATGCTGGTTGTAAGATTTTTATAATTGCATGTTAATTGGAAAGAGGTTCAAAACCTCTCCTTACTATTTGGATGGTCCAAAAGTAGTGAATTACAACTAGGTCATCCCTATTCCTATTAATGCTCTGGAACTTTTTATTGAATGACTCCCTTTTTTAAATGCTTTATTGAAATATGCAGCCAGACCAGGTAAATTGAGGGTGGGGTTTTGTTCTTAAAATTTCTGGCTGTGGCTGAAAAGAATGTTTTTAGAGCCCTATGTAAAAAAAAAAAAAAAAAAAAAAATTACTCTATAATAATAGGTTTCTGAAGGGCAAATAATAGGTGCTATTTGTTGACCAACTTGCTTAATTTTTATATAAAATTGTTTAGTACTATAGTAAGAAAAAAATTAATAAAAATGTTAGTTAACATTTTAATCTTCTGCGTGCAATAAAGTAAACCAAGATTAGAATTACACAGCTAATGACTGCCCACTCATGCAGACTGCTAGTTCTTTAATACTGGAAGTGCTTTAGAGACTTGGAAATAGTTGCTCAACATTGGAAGTAATTGATAAAGATGGGGTGGACTATAAATAAACACATAATTTCCTTTTGCATATGCAGAAGTATTACGTTTTCTTCTATAGGATCCACCTGGAATATTTAATGTACCATTATGGTAGTGTTGAAGTGATGATTCAATGTTGCATGATGGTCCAGGAATATGCAAGAGTCAAGAATTCTTGTGGGTAACATTTTTTTATTGGACCAGTGCATAATTGGGATAGACAAGCTTTCAGGTATCACAGTACCCTTCTTCAGGTCTCTGGGAGAGAACCAGGTACAGTGGAGCTAAAGACCAGATGGAGAAAAAAAAAGACCAGACGGAAAAAAAAAAGCTAACAGGAGAGATGCAGTAATGAAAGAACAAGATCCTTCAGGAGGATTGTTATCACCTGTGAAGTGGAGAGATTAGTGATCTTGGGGTAGATGATAAAGGGCCAGGAAGTCATTTTCCATGTTAAGTCTCTGGTACTACAGGCTAATGAATTTTTCTTCCCAAGCTCCTCTTTCAAAGGTGTTTGGTAGATTTCCTTTGTGGGTCAGAAGGAGTGATTTTTTTTTTTTTTCCTGTGAAAATGTTCTCCTACTTGTGTTCTGGTGTTTTGGGCTGCTGACAGATGTGGGGTGGGGGAAATAAAATGCCTTACCAGAAGAGGCAGTACGCAAGTTCAACTCCGGCTCCTCAGCGTCTGTATAGATTGGGCGCTTTGTTGTTTTTATTTAAAGCTGATTCACTCTGCTATCAGATAAAAGTGCCAAAAAAGCTGAAAGCTGAAGCACCTGATCTATACAGACATTGGGCAAGTGGGCCAAGCTAATGCAGTGCCTGTTCTGGGCATGCGCTGGGATCGGTGTGGGGCATGCTGAGTTTAAAGTCAAGCGCCGTTTTGTTTTAGGATTTTTTTACATCTGTAAGCAGCCATTGCGATCATTATGATTTCACCCACGTAATTTGCCATGAATCCAAGCAAGCAGTTTGTCTAATAAATATTGCCCACAAGAATTGTTGCCTTTCGCATAATGTAGTTAGTCATAGGTATGTGTTTATTCAACTAAATACTACTTAGCTTAAGAAAAATGGTGATAGAGAAAACAATAAGGTGATTTCATATTCCTCCTGTATTCTGCAGAGACAGACTTGATAATCAAACTGCTCCAAAATCTGTTTAAGATCTTAGCATTAAAATTGCTTGGTGGGGAAAAGCAGTTATTAACTGTTTATTTTTTTTTAAAGTTATGCTAGAGTTCTTTGTCTTTCAGAGATATAACAACAATGAAAGGTACCATTGTTGCTCAAGTTGATTCGAGTGAGTCCTTCCAGGAATTTTGCAGTACATCATGTTTGTCCTTCTATGAAGATAAACAGAATCCCTCAAAAGGAGCTTTGAATAAATCAAGATGCACTATCTGTGGTAAACTGACTGAGGTCTGGTTGATTTTTTTCTTCTTCTTCTCTTATTTAGCATAAATCACTTTTTGGTATAGAACATTGAAAAAAGTAAGCCACTTTTATAAATGTCCTAGTATTTTTGTGTTCATATGTTTTGTATCTTTGTATTTGTGATAGCTAAGTTAAGTATTTTTAACAGCTTTATTTTTCTTTTCCTCTTCATTTGTATTTGTTAATGTTAAGGAAAATTAGAAAAAAATAATTGTTAATCTAAGTCAGTTATGCATCACTAATGGCTGTTATGTATTGCGGGCCCTATTCGATTCGGATTCGGCCCGAATTGGGGACAGTGATTTGATTCGTTGATTCGGGTCACTGTTCCCGATTCAGATTTGATGCCGATTCGGAGAATCAGTGATTCGGACACATACACAGCTTTAAAAGTTTTTTTCTACATACCTTGAGGTACCAGCATGGCTTGTGACTGCTACAATGCTGGGGCGGATGAAGTGTCCCATGGTGGGAGGGCGGGGGCCTCTCAATGTGCTCGGCGGTGAACCTGGAAGTGGGCCAGAAGTACTTCCAGTCCACTTCCGGGTCTGCCGGGGAGAGTACTAGGGGCCCCTCTGTGCCCCCCGGCTCGGTGATCAGCTGCAGGGGGACCCTGGGTGCCCCTCCAGACCCAGGAGGCGCCAGTCACTGAGCTGGGGAGGTGCGGGGGGGCCCCCCAGCATGCTCCCCAGTGGACCTGGAAGTGGACTGAAAGTGCTTCTGGTCCACTTCCGGGTCCACTGTCAAGCGCTCTGGGGGACCCCCCTGCGCTGCTGTGGGGTGCTCCATCCAACCCCCAGCATCACAGCATTCACGAGCCCCTGCTACCTAGATGTATGCAGAAAAAAACATTTAAAGCTATCTCTATATCCAAATCTCCGAACCTTTCCAAATTGATTTGGAGGGTTCCAATTCAATTCAGAGAGATTAAAGGGTCCTCTGATTCGATTCCGGTTCAGAGATTCAGCCACTGAATTGTGCCAAATCTCCGCCTAATTGAATCGAAGACCAAAGCTTCGCACAGTCCTAGTATTTGTACAGCTACCATTTAATAGTTCGCCCTCGTTGCTTATTGTTGTAAAATTTCTCTTTAGACAGCTAGTAATTTTACGAAGCTCAGGAAACTTTAGGAAAACCAGAAATTGTGTTCTGCTCCTTTCATATTTTGGTTTTCAGTAGTTATTTTGAGGATCTTTGTTTATCTAGGGGTAAATACTAGCCAGTATACTACATACAAATGTTAGCATTCAAAAAATGAAGGCTTTATTATTGCATATTTTGGAGAATCCTTTTGAGTAAAAATTTTTACAGCTAGAATTTACAGTGTTTGCTGTACAACATTTTCAGTATTGCTTTCTGGGTGCAAACACAGGGCGTGTCTTATATGGGAAAGTGCAATGTATTTGTCCCAAGTCAGTGATGTAAATTAAAGACACAATTGAGTGACCTGTCCAGCAAACTGCCAGCATGGTAAAATTGTGTAATCCCTTTTTCATGGGTAGCCTTTGTGAATTCTGTCCTGTGACCTATGACTCCAGTGTCACAGAAACATCTGGGTCCAGAATTTTGCCTAGAGATTGGAAGCTGACCCAAATAGAGAGATATACAACCGCCATGTTGTTTCAAATGCATCTGTGAGCATGTAATTTAGGAAGCCAATTAAATTAATACTATACTTAAAACTTTTGTTGAATATAGTCATTGCCTTGTCCACTAGTTCTTGGCAGTAACTTTTTGTTTGTTGATGATTTTTTTTTCTTTTCAGATTCGTCATGAAGTTAGCTTTAAAAACATGACTCATAAGCTGTGTAGTGACCACTGCTTCAATAGATACAGAATGGCGAATGGTTTAATAATGAATTGCTGTGAACATTGTGGGGAATACTTGCCCAGTAAAGGAGCTGGAAACAATATCCTTACTATAGATGGTCAGCAGAAAAGATTCTGCTGCCAAAACTGCGTTGGTGAATACAAACAGGTAACTTTCTGTTTATAAGAAATTAAATTTATCCTACAAATTAAAAAACAAGCCTATACACAAATGCTGCCAAAACCCATTCTGTTACTGATTTAACTTGGGGTTTGTTTGAAACCAGCCAAAGACAATAATATGAACAAGTTTTCAAGCTGAACAATAATATGAACAAGCTTTCAAGATGGAAGTGCTTAGCTCACGTGTGATTAGGGTTGGCGCTCATTCCTAAAACTTCTGTTATGAAAGGAAAGCTTGTACTTAAACCAAAATTCCAATACCATAAAATTTTCTGAAGAGAATCGTTCTCTTTTAATGCACCTTCAATTATTAATACAATAGTGATGAGCAAAACGCCCCACACACATGCCAACCATGCTTCCCCTATTTATTTATGGAAGCTCACTTGAATAATGATTTAGAAGAGCAGAGAAAGCTAAGTGTGTCAGACATTTTGGCTGGACCTGGTTGTCATAGCTCTCAATCACATACCATTTACACATTGAGTATATCTGTGCCTTATTGCCTTCCTTTCAGTTGTACAGTTCCCCAGGTCTGAAGCTAGGATTTACCGTTATTACTTCCTGTGTTGGGGTTATGAGATTTTCATTCTGTCTTTACTTGGCTTCCAGGTACTCCCAACATTTTTAGCTTTCTATACCTTTTTTTTTTTTTTTTTTTTAAGTCCAGCCCAAAATGGACTTCTTCTGAATAATATTCTTTTTGCACTTTTGCTTTTGAACAGATCACATTAGGGCAAACTAAACGTAATGTTGGTCAAGCTATTTCATGTTGTAGTCAGTTAATTCACAACCGGTGTTCCTGAAGTTGGGATATATTCTGGAAATTGTTTTTCATAGTGTTTATCTTGTCATGGTGACCTAGTATATGGAGTGTTAAGCTTGTAGGGTCTGTGTTTTTACTACTTTTGAGAAGATATATCTGTATTTTCATTTGAGTGTTTCTTTACTTTGGGAGTCTAATCTTTTCAAACATAAGGTGATGTATTTATTATTTTACTACGGCTGCTTTGGGATAGTGGTGTGTCAACCCGTACTGAGGATCCTTCATCATTTCTTTCTATATCAAGACACTTGGTATCAAATTTTAAAAGGTTTCATAATGTGATCTGTATTTGAATGCTAAGTGCTGCTAATTTTATTCTTTTTTTTCCTTGTGCTTTTGCAATACCCAAGCAATACTTTTGAAAATGTATTATATGTATAAATAGCATAACTGAAAGCATAACATGAGCCTTGTTGTTTTATCACAGAGCAAAACCAAAAGGGGCAGAATAGGTTTTTCAAGATACTAAAAACATAGGCATGCACGGAAGCCATGGAAAGACTTGGAGAAACCTTGAATAAGCTCTCTTGAAGGAACAAAAAAGACAAGATTAACTTTGAACCTGGGACTTTCCCACAGAACCAAAAAATGCATTGCTGAAATGCCATGTGAGCATGGAATTATGAGTGGTGAAATGACAAATCTGCATCTTCTATACATGATAGAAAACACTGTGCAGTCTTTAGATATTTTTGTACTATTGTGTGTAGACACATTTGAAAAAGAGGTGACATGGCATTGATGGGAAGTTGTATGCCATAGTGTGATAGTGGGAGATTAGCATTATTAGGAAGTTTCACGATTAGTAGTGGGTATTATGCATTAGCATGAAGTTAAGTGAATCTTAATGTTTTTTTTAATGCTGTATCCATTGCCAGTAGCAGACTTTTGTACTAACAAAGCCTAACTTCTGTTGTGGTACTTTGTTGCCCTTGGACGGAGTGGGTCAGGGAATTGTAATGGGCTGTGAAAAATTTAATTTCTAGTGGCTTAACAGTGGGATTGATAGTGACCAAACTTAATTCATAGTCAGGTTTTCAAATGTAATTGACACAGCATTTGGTTAATAGTATTTAAAAGTATTGTTTAAATGAAAACAAGGGCATCTTACATGTTTCCCAGACTGTCAGGGCTACAACAGCACACCAACCCTGCCGCTGGTTTAAAAGAGGCATGCCCCAAAATTTATTATAATTGCTTCCAGTGTGTCTTTGGTATGGGTGGCAAGGCAACTTGGAACAGAATTAATTTTTATAACAACTCCTTGTCTAGCAGTGAGCATTTATGTTTTTAAATTGCTTTTGAAGAAATCGTGGGTAATTTGGTGTGTCTGGTATTTTTTGACAGATGGGTACAACTAGGTAGTCTTATTCAGCAATAAGATTTTTAAAGTGAATATGTTTAAAATGTCTTTAAAAAACCTAGTTTAGATGATGGAAACCTCATTGCCCATTGCAGTCACTGCTAGCAATTGGTACTTATAGGTAAAATGTAGCTTACTTTTATACAGTAGTTCTAGTTCTCTTTTTTGAAAGGCTTTGTTTGTTTGTTTGTTTGTTTGATTTATATTTACTTTAAAGAAGAGTGCAGCTTGGGAAAGAAAAGGGAGGACTTCTTCTCTAATTTTTAATCCTTCCTGTGTAGAAACAGTAATACAGGAAGAGGTGGGGAAACATATAGCCACACCTATGTCATACAGCTATTTTATCATTTGTGTAGTATAACAAATATTTCTAGTGAATATATTCCTCCTATGGTCAAGAAATTGTTTAATAAATAGGTCTCTTGCTGTGAGGTTTGTATAAAACAATGTTATACTCCAATCAGTTTCTTTTAAAATGTAGTTGTAATAAACTAGAACTGATGCATAATTTTTGTATCTACCTACATACTTAATCCATATTTGTGAAATAAATACTTTAAAAAAACTGTTTTTGAACTAGTAGTCTTCATAATTTATCACGTACAGTCTTTTTTTCTTAGACACAGAAATGAAATTGTTCACAGAATAAAATAATTATGGCTTCTGGATGGCGGAATGGTTGTGGAGAGTGAGGGCAAATGGGTCATGATTTGATATGGGGGTATCTCTGTTCTTTACGCTACAATATATTGGTGGGGAAGACAGGATAAAAGGAGACAGTGCTATTCTTGATCTGGAGAGACATTAAATATTCAGAAGTACCAGATTCTCATTTTCAAATTGGTTATTTTATATTTTTTATATTACCTGGGTTCCTGAATCCAATTTCCAAAGACAGTTTAAGTCAGTAATGCTTTTGTTTCTTTTGAAAATTCTGTCATTCAGGTTGTATACTAAGGAGATGATAACTGCTCCCTCCTAATAGAGCACTGGTGAAGCTGGCATATGACTGAGTGCTTCTGTGACTGAAAGATACCAAGTAAACTAAAAAGAAACTGGTGAAAAGTAATAAATGAATTAGTGGAAGAAATTACGTATGAGGGAAGAATGGAAGCCATAATAGGTAGACAAACCTATTGAAGTGTTATTCTTTACAAGTACTTAAAGTTTGTTAACATTCAGGAGGGAAACCAAGTATTTATGGTGGCACAAATGGGTATATTTAAGAACTCATATACCATCAACTGAGTTTATGCTATGGGTGCTGTTCTGCTGATGCTTTAACTATGGTGATAAGCATCAAGTTAGTTGGGCCCCTTGCTATGCATTTAGTTCAACAGGAAGAAGGTAGCATTCTGCTGTCAGCTTTACACGAGCTCCCTGACACAACAGGAGCTCAGTTGGTAGAAGCTGTGTCTTGTGAGCAGAGCAGCATCTACGCTAGGGGTTCACTAGTGGACCTATATTGCCCATGGGTTGTGATATGTCTATGCCTCTAGCTGACAAAGGTCTGTGGGTAGCTTTTTATAATATAAGTACTGCTAAAAAAAACAATGTAGGTGAAATATCTGGAAAACTCCCCTGAAAGCATCTGTTAGACTTGGAAGAGTACTTCAAGGTTAGGAGATCCTAAATTAACCCTTTTTAGTTTTACTGAAGTTAAAATTCTTCAGCCTTGAGAGAGGCAAGAAGCAACTCCAAGAGTGTCTCTAGAGAGGAAAATGGTTAACCAAAGAAAACAAGATAATATCTACAGGGGAGTCTTTTAAATTATTGCCAAGAGCAACTGAAGGAAAAACTGAGTAACATTATTTACAGGTAATCTTTTACCCTATTACCCATTTGAGCAGATACTACCTATAGTTCATTTCTAGAATCAGTAATCTCATTTATACCTTTACCACAGGTTGAAATAAAACCCAAACATATCTATTGTACAGTTGTATTTAAGAAGATAAATAGTGTCTTGTTCTAGTTTATTTGGTCCTCTTACGAATATCTATGTTCCTTATTTTTGCTAACTGGTCAGTAGAATTTCTCAAGAAACTTGCTGTCCCTGATTGTCTTGGGTTGCTAGTAGGTTTGGGGTGCTCGCTTGGCAGGCTTATTCTTGGTCATAAATCAGTGGCATTGTTTTGATCACACTACTTTTAACCTTAGCTGTACCTTAACTTTAGATGACTCAAGTTAAAATGGGTTGAATTCTGCTTGTGCTTAATTTGATTAGATCCTAACCCTCACTTTTATGCTGCTGTATTGCTGGCCTGACTACCAGTTTTTTCCTCCTCTCTAAATCCTTGCATGAACTGACACTTAATGCTATATCAGAGTACCCATTTAGTATTTTGATTTTTGGCTTTCTTTTCATACATGTAGTGTTCCTTCTTTTGCTGTTTTCTGCTTAGAGCATGTATTTGAACCCAGTTGTCCTAGGTTTTTCTGAGAAATAGCGGTATGGGTGTGCTCCTGGGGAAAGGGGGAGAGAGCCGCAGTCTTAATAAGATTATTCTAAAATGCTGTTCTTCCCAGTTGCAGTGAGGGCCAACTGAGGGAGTCCACCCTGAATGGGGATTTCTAAGTGAGAAGTCACAGTCCTACTTCATCTAATGAAACCTTTCCTCGCATGCTGTTGAAAATAGTAAATCTGAGACAGGAACACTTTGATTTATTTCCTTGTTTCAATATTGTTTTAAGCAAAAACTCCACAGCATGTGTATTTCCAGCGTAAAAAGTATACAAACAAGCTTTCTAGTTGTCCACTTGCATATTATACTTGTTCAAAAGGAATTGTTGTCAAGCTCTTTCCCCTTTACTTATTCATCTATAATTTTCCCCACTTGCCGCTTATCACTTTTTAAATTCTGCTCTGTCTGTTCTGTTCAGCAGTCTCCCTTCTTAAACTTCTGGCTCTTCTGACTTTCACTTGGGGAAGTTGTTAGGGACAGTGTCCAGACAGCATCAGGCACATAATTCTGCATCTGATGTGATTGATCATTGTATTGTTTTGCATGGATCCATAAATATTTGCTTTTCAGACTATTACTGACAATTTTTTTTCTGCATCTGGCTGTGAGACCCTCTTGAACACTACACTGCCTTGGTAGGGCAATGAGAATTACGACCACCCAATCTTCCAGTTTTGTCTGCTGGTGCGAACAACAGGAGGGTAAGGTAATAGGGTTATAGTAAAGGGAAATCTGAAGTATTCTTATGTCTGTACATCAGCTTGAGAGAAACTACTATTTTATCCTTATTTGTATGGTCAGTGTCAATTTATTTCTATGGGTAACATAAGGGAAAATGGAACTTCTTTCTTGGGGTGGTAAGGTGTGGAGGGGAAGTGTCCCCCTCCCTTGATGTTTCAGGATGACATGTACAAAATGTATATCCAGAAATATGGGCTTGATCCTTTTGCCTCCTCCACCTCTCTTCAGTTGCAGTCATGTTTCTGTTTCCCATCCAATTTTAGCCCTAAAAGGTTGCAAGCTCTGGCAGTTCTGCTTGTTGCTCAAGACTAGCACCATCCTGCATTTATCAAACCTGGCGCTTTTCCACATAACTTGTGCAATTTATTTTCTCAGGCTACCATAGAGGCCAAACTTATACCCACCCTAGGTCTTCAAAGGCCCATTCTTCTGTCTTTGAGCATCTTTCCATTAATTGTCTTCCCCTCTCTGTCTTAGACTTGTTTACTACAAGCTACCTCCTTATGATTATTCCTCAGAAGTTCTGTAGTCTTATGTGGGCATGGATTTCTTCCTTGTTTCTACATAGTCCATCATCTTTTCCCACCACTACCCTCGCTGTTACCAGCATGATGAGCTTTCTTTGTTCCTTTGCTGCTAAGAGATCTATTATTTCCCTTGGTGATAAAATTAGTTAGTAAATCCACTACTTGGAGATGACCTTACTAGGATTTCAACACCATTTCAAGTGGTTTTCCAAGCCCTTAATATTAATGGAGAGCTGCTTTCAAGAATCAGCTTTTAACTGATGCCTTTCCCCTTGCCAGCTTCTAAAACCTATGCTTTGTCACTACAAAATTCAATGTTGCATTTAAATTGAGGGGGAGAATTAAAATGTGGAAAAAATCACAGTGGGCACATCTACATGAGACATTTAGTGCAGAGTAGACTAATTAGCTCCACAGTAAACATTTTGGGATCTACACATGTGGTTGTATTAGGCTGCAGGAAACTAATAAGAACTGTAGCAAGGTAGTACTTATAAATACAAGTATTATCCTGCTGCTGAGTTTTTGTACACAGCAACGTACGTATAGATGCTGAAGCAGCTGGCTAGGGCACAGGGATGCTTCAGTGAGGGTGCTGCCTGCTTGCTAGCCCTACATAGGAGCACTCTTGTGCCCCAGCCAGCCCCTCTGCAGCACACTGAGCCAGGTCGGAACAGCCATAGGCTGGCAGGCTGTCCCCCCAGGTCCCCTGCCAGCCACTGCTCTGACCTGGCTCAATGTGCTGCAGAGGGGACACGTGTAAATGTGGCACCTGGAAGCAGTAAATTCTGATTTGATAAGCTTATTGTGCTGGAGATTGTGTTGCATGGATATGCACATATAGACACGTCCAGCAATTACTGAAATTAGGTTTATTTGCATGTTTAATAAAATCTTCATTTCTAATATATTTTTAATGGATTCAAAGCTGGGTGGGTGAGCTATAGAAGGAATTGGTAGATTGATCTAACTTAGGTGTCAGTTTTGCATTATTCACCTCCTTTGTACCAGTCAGTGTTTCAGGTTTTATTCAAATGTTGTCTTCATTAGGAGACTAAGAAATGGTTCCTGGACTTTCAAGCTCCTCATGGTGTATAGCCTCTCAAATAAACAGTGACAGTTTGAAAAATTATTCTATATCCTTATGCATTTATGGGCTCTACAGCAGTTAGGGATGAGCTGGTGAAACTTCTGTATTTTCTTTCTAGCTCACCTCCTAAAGTGTCTTAATATCTACACTTTTACAAATGCATACAACACACATGTCTACTACTTCTGTGGACAGATGCCCTGGAGTCATCAATTGAAGAAAGAATCTGTTGCATTCTTCATCCCATACTCCCACTCTGGTTATGTACATCTCCACTATTCTTGGTCTCTGAGACCCTTGATATCCAGTCCCTGAAGACAGTATCTTGTTTTCTCAATCCCCTTCTCCCCTGATTTGTTTTTCTTTCCAAACAGTGTATCCCTACACATCTGCCACAGTCAGTAATTTGTTTGCCTCAAGTACCTTACCCCAGCGGTAGCCAACCTATGACATTGGTGCCATAAGTGTCACAGACAGCCTGTGCTTAGCATGTAGCAGGTTTGGGAGGGGGCAAGCAGCACAGTGGTGGATAGGGTAGGGAGTAGACAGTAGAGCAGCAGATTGGTATGGGAGAAGGAGTAAGGGAAAAGGATTGGAGTGGCACTTGGGGAGGCTATGGGGCTAATTTGTGGCGCACTTGCCAGAAAGGTTGGCCGTCACTGCCTTACCTCATCTCTAGAATCTGCTGTGCTTCCTTAAAATAAAAATGTTTAACCTCCTTTTGACACTTGCAAGATGGTGTATGTTTGTTTTGATGTTCTATGTTCTGCTTTGACTTCCATGAAAAAAGTGAGGTAGGTGTTTCATAGACTTTATAGTAACACTGTTGCTACCCTGAAGAAGTTACCACATTTTATGCACATATCACATACAACTTTCCCCCTGAAACTTGACCACCTGAAATGAGGGCAGGTATCTTAAGCAAAGAAAGTGATTCCTGCATGGAAGTGGCAGCAGGGGGGGATGTTAGAAGGGTGGCAACAGGCTGTGCTCAGCTCTATTCCAGCCAGGGCTGAAACCTTTGGCTGCATAGAGCAGGGGTCTGATCAGTGCCATACCCTGTCCCCTTTCTGCAGGGCCAACAGCTACAGGTTTACTCCTTTGGCAGTCACTGCCCAATTGGCACTAGCTGTTGGCTGAGCTGCAGGGCAAAGGAGAGTAAGTGACAGCTGGAATCAACCCCTGTTCCATTCAGCCAGAGGGTTCAGCCTTGTTACCATGTCCAGGGCCACCCTGGAAAAATCTTTTGTTTTCTTCATTCTGCCTTTCCAAAACAAGGTGCATGCTTGTCTTTTTCAGGGATATGTTGTATGAAAATAAATATGGTAGTTTACTTGAAGGTGTGACTTGAATGAAGAATAAAATAGAAATGATAGGCATAGGTGGACTAGGTTACGAAGTTGGAACCACGTCAGGGGGCACTCTGGAAAAAATTGTTTTTTCTTCATTCTGCATTCCCAAAAAGAGGTGTGTGCGCACCTTCTTCAAGCATGTGCGGTATGCAAATAAATACAGTAGTTTACTTAAAGGCATGACTTGAGTGACGGATAAAATGGAAATGATAGGCATAGGAGGATTAGGTTACAAAGTTGGAAACAAAATTGAGTTTACTTCAACAATTAGTATGCCTTGACAGGTCAAGGGGTTGTAGATGATTGCTGTATGGTGGTATATGTTGGTTGAAATATGGAGAGACTTCAGTAGCAAGGTGGCATAACAGGTGTCTGGCAGTGACAGTCTAACTGACAACAGAGGAGGTCAGTTCTTTTAAAATATCTTTCTCCAGTTTCTTCAGCCACTTGTCTCAGATGAATTCCTGATTTTCTGATTTGCATTCAGCCCATAGCACATTATTCTTTGTAGCAAATAAGTTCTTTCTTACGTACCAAACAATCTTTTTTCTTTCTCCTTGGTTTCTGTACTTGGATGACTATCCATCTATAGTTTTGTACCCCAGTCTTACCCAGGAATGCTACAGGAAAACTCTGATCAAAGAATAGGTACAGCTTTTTTTCAGGTTGTACAGTCCGTGTAACTGCAACAGAGGTTCTGCCCACCCATAAACAAACTTACGGGTTGCATAACCCATTTCTCAAACTGATTCCAGTTGATTTTAGAACTTTCTGCCTCCTGGAGTTCTGGATTACTTCAAAGCCTTAACTTCATTTGGTCTCTTTCGTTTCTAGGTCTAAATGCTGTGAAATCTTCACTAATTTATCAACCTTTTTTCTGAATCTGCTGCTGGGGCTATCTGCCAGGTCACTTTTTAATCTATTTGCATCAATCTTTCTAGGTTTGTTTTGGGGTTTTGAGTTCTCTGCACAAATTTTAGAGTAAATCAAATACTTTCTTCTTGGATTCTAGTCCAGGGTAGACTCTGTCTTCAAGTCTTTTCCATTTCTCAGTGTAGCTCAAAATTATTTAATTTTTGCTGTTTAAGTTCATTCTCACTTGTTTTTCCTCAGCACTACAGGGGGAAGAATATCAATTGATTACAAGAAGTGCATTTGCTGAGGGGAGATTTTGTGATAGATTGTAGGGTGAATTATGTGGGTGTTGTCTGACTAGAAATGTCCTATTTCCCTTAAAAAATGATTGATTAATTCCTCACTTTTTTCTCCCCCCACATACATGTATGTGCGAGCACACACACGTGTGCATGCTCAACCCCCCCCCCCCCCC
>NW_005841882.1:4359673-4394038 GCF_000455745.1 Alligator sinensis | reverse complement strand
CCCCCCCCCCCCCCCCCCCCCTTAAGTTTTTTAATCTGTTCTGGTGAATATCCTCAGCATGGACCTAGTTATATTATAGGTACAATAGATGTACATAACAAGTAGCTCGCACAGATCATGAAGCAGAAGTCATTGCAATACCTTGAACCCTTGCTGCTCTTCTTTGAGGATATGGCCATTTAAAAGTGTTTCCAGTGGTTGACTAAAATACTTTATTTGACTACACCTGACAGTAGGTTTTTGCCTATGAAAGCTCATGCTTCTCTGAACCAGTTAGTCTCCCCTATCCTACCTTCTGCCTACCAAGAAGCAATAAAGGTATCCAGACCACATTCCCATTGTCTATAGGATTGCTATACCCTTGATGTACCAGACCAGATACTACATGAAGCAGATGTGGAAGACTCTCTGAACTTTTGTTCCCCTGGATTTGGGTCATGAATAATTTTTGGGGAGCAATTAGGGAAATCACTCCTGATGAACAGTGCAATCAAAGCTGGCTAATTGGACTTAAAAAGGGCAGGATCTTTATTCCAAAAACATTATGATGTCTTTGCCTAACTTAGACATGTGAATCAACTATACCAGGGGTTGGAGGCATTTGGGGCCATGGGGCTTTATTTATGCTGCAGCCAGGCAGTGAAGGATTTAGTGAAGTCACGGGGCTCTGCCTATGCCGCACTGCAGTTGGGCTGTAGAGAGAAGCAGCGGAAGCAGGCAGGTCCTAGTGCCTGCCTATCATCAGATTTGAGCAGGGTCATTCTGGCCCACAATCAGAAAATGTTGCCAATCCCTGATTTGAAAGTTCAAGATGGTCACTTTAGGAAGCGGTATGCTTCTATAGAGAGAGGTGACTGGCCCATGTGGTCTGCCTCTTGCTCATCCTTTTCTGCACAAGTGCTACTTACCTAACTTTGAGACATGCAATAAATTAAGAAATCAGAACTGTTAAAATGTGTATATTGCCTTTTTGTATTCACATTAGTATATGAGATTGTGCTGGCACAGTTTGGTTTATCTGCATGGTTTTAGAGTGTACTTGTTCTCCTCCTTGAACAATTGGTTGTTGAGTACAACTGATGAGGGCCATCCGAAATCAGTATGTTGCTACTGTAGGGTTGGAATCATTGTGGTTCGCTGGAACTCTCAACTTTGCTAGCTGATCAGCTGAGGTATGTAGCAGCTTTGCTAGATATTGCTGAGCTGCCTCCAGTATATTGCAAAGCTAAGAAATCCAATCTCAGAAGTTATAAGAGCTAGCAAGCTTCAGCTTGGAGAAGAATAAGAATGTTAAGTTTAATGGTAGTAACAGCATGCATTTGTATTTTCCATGTTTCTCAGCGTGAAACAGTAGGATTCTCATTTCACAGCATATCACCCAAAACTATTTTGTAACTGACGCTAGAAGAATTGTACTTGTTCATGGCCCTCTGTCATGAATACTTTTTGTCAGGTTCTTGTACTCAAGAATTTTAGGAGCCCTTGAAAAGTAAACCTGGTATATTGCTTACATGTGAGATGCAAACATTTTGTGCAGTTACATGTAAGCCTTTTTAATGTGGTTTTGACATTTAACACACAATTCCTGTGTATCCTTTTGTTTTCAGTTTTGTTGCTTGTTTCTTCATGCTTTTCCTCCTTGTACAGGTGAAGTCCTTTCTGGTCCCTAGGATATCCTTTATTTTTTACTTTTTTTTTTTTTGGTTCTGTGCTCTTTTCTCCTTTCCTTTTTCCACTCATTCTCCTCTTATTGTATCAGTTATTCAGTTAGGAAGGAGGGATAAATCAGGGCTACTTCCAGATTCTTGTACTCACTAGGCCTTACTTAGGTTCTAATACCATTTGTTTTCAATGCTTTTCAATTTTAAATGCTTTTAGCCAGCTCCCCTCTCAACCTGAAAGAAACCCAGCCATAGTGATAAATGCATTGCAGAGAAAAACATTTATTTATGTTGGAAAGGTCTTTATACTTGTTTTAACAACTTTAAAAAAAAAACCAGTTATAACTAATGTATTGTTTTGCTTTGTTTTATGTTTTAGAAATATGGCAAATTAACACCTTGTACTGGCTGCAGAGCTCAGTGCAGGTTTTTTGACATGACTCAGTGCATAGGACCTAATGGATATATGGAGCCATACTGCTCAACTGCATGCATGAACACATACAAATCAAAATATGCAAAATCACAAAGTAAGTGAAAAGGATGGTGGATTTTCATCACTGATAAAGAATAGATTTGATTTTTTTAAGGAATAAGAAGTTTGCAAATTTTGATTGTTTTTTTGCTTTAGAATAAATTTGTAAATTTTAGAGCTCATCACTCTTCTGAGAGCTTTATAGATCTGTCAGAAATATTTGTGATATTATAGTCCATATTGTAGTACTTTCCCACTTTAATAATTGCAGCCTTCCCCACTGTGGCCTTTTTTGATCCCTCAAACAGTTCTCACTGTTATGAGGCTTTCAAGTTCCCCGGGGTGGGGTGGGAGGGCAGAGGTCGAGGGGGGATGTTGAGACATAAGGAATAATGTATCTGATTCTGCAACATACAGGAGTATACAATATAATCTTCATGCATGTAGGTTGTACTCAGTCTCTTGCACCAAGAAATATTAGATAAGTTCTGCCCATGTGTTTAGTGTATTGCAACTACAGCTCTCCCCCTGCAGAAGTCATTTAGCTAAGAATAAGAGTTCTGGGAAAGGGAATGGTACATCAGACATCAGGTCAAGATGTACCTATTCTTGATTGATAGGAGATAGTAAACCAGTCTGAACACTCTATTGAACAAGAGTAGTACACTTAATAAGAACAAAAAAATATTTTACTTCAAGCTAATGCTTAATTTTAATGAGCAAGAGCAGCAAAATTTAGCATGTTTGTTTTGTTTTGTTTTTTGTTTAGGGGTGAGGTTTGTGGTTGGAAAAGTTAAGAACCAAATTTAGATTTTTACATGGATGGTGGGAAGCGATGACTTAAAACCCAAGAAGTGTATATAAAATTACTTGCATTTATTTTCTTTGTAAATTACATTTTTCTTTTAGGTATGGGAATTATTTGCCACTTTTGTAAACGAAACTCTTTACCTCAGTATCAAGCCACAATGCCCGATGGAAAACTGTACAACTTTTGCAGTTCCAGTTGTGTAGCTAAATTTCAGGTTAGCTGTTGTGTTAAATCTTTTCCTCCCTACCTCTACCTCTCTCTCTCTCTCTCTCTCTATATGAGGCTTTCAAGTTCCCCGGGGTGGGGTGGGAGGGCAGAGGTCGAGGGGGGATGTTGAGACATAAGGAATAATGTATCTGATTCTGCAACATACAGGAGTATACAATATAATCTTCATGCATGTAGGTTGTACTCAGTCTCTTGCACCAAGAAATATTAGATAAGTTCTGCCCATGTGTTTAGTGTATTGCAACTACAGCTCTCCCCCTGCAGAAGTCATTTAGCTAAGAATAAGAGTTCTGGGAAAGGGAATGGTACATCAGACATCAGGTCAAGATGTACCTATTCTTGATTGATAGGAGATAGTAAACCAGTCTGAACACTCTATTGAACAAGAGTAGTACACTTAATAAGAACAAAAAAATATTTTACTTCAAGCTAATGCTTAATTTTAATGAGCAAGAGCAGCAAAATTTAGCATGTTTGTTTTGTTTTGTTTTTTGTTTAGGGGTGAGGTTTGTGGTTGGAAAAGTTAAGAACCAAATTTAGATTTTTACATGGATGGTGGGAAGCGATGACTTAAAACCCAAGAAGTGTATATAAAATTACTTGCATTTATTTTCTTTGTAAATTACATTTTTCTTTTAGGTATGGGAATTATTTGCCACTTTTGTAAACGAAACTCTTTACCTCAGTATCAAGCCACAATGCCCGATGGAAAACTGTACAACTTTTGCAGTTCCAGTTGTGTAGCTAAATTTCAGGTTAGCTGTTGTGTTAAATCTTTTCCTCCCTACCTCTACCTCTCTCTCTCTCTCTCTCTCTATATATATATATATATATATACATATACAACTATTTGTGTATACATGTGTGTTAAAGATGTGCATACTAAAATATCAGGCCTTTATGTAACCTGTTTGTTTCAATATATGACTAATATAAAAAAAGATTATCCTGGGACAGAGGCAAGTTTGGCAGAAAAGTATAGTTTCATAAAACTAAAACTATCTGCTGTCTTCAAACCTATGAAAATAAATGGCCAAAAAGTAAACTCCAATGAATATTCCCACCACACCAACCAACATTAGTTCTTATCACATCTTTTCATTCCTAAAAGCCAGAGGACAGAGGATAGTCTTGCAGTAGGTCAACAAATTCTGTCTCTTTCAAACCAAGTGGAGGTAAATTATAAAGTTGAAGAATATCCTGCTGAGCTGAGGGATCTGTAGCTCATGGGCCTCTAACTGCAATCACCGTCATCTGTCCTGAGGACAGGGTCATTCTCTGAAATATTTGATTCCTCTGCCATTGAGGGACCAGTAGATGAAAACTAATAATTCATACTCTATCTAGGGGTCAGTAGGTAGCCAACTTGTTCCCTGAAGCATTGGTACTCTATCCTCCTGGTGAACTACTGCTTATAGGTAGACTGCTGCACTTTTCATAAGTTTCTGTTTCTGGGTGGTTTTAAGGTATAGCCCATGTGGAGTGTATGACAGTAGATTAATCTTTAGGTATCAGTAGCCAGGCCTCTGAAAGAAGTTGTTGCAGTCTTAAGATTAAACATAATAGAAGAAAATCTTCCTAACATTGTTTTATGACTGTGCAACAGAAGTTGGGGTCCCAGTGATACCTTGAAATTTTCTTGTTTGTCATTCAAGTTTGCATTTACCCCAGTTGGGAAGCAGGTGCAATCATTGCTGGATCATGTGGTTGCTTCTCTTTACCAACCAGCATTATCCTTATTCACAGTGAGCCTCCATCAGATATCTGTTATCTGTGCCCTAATCTTTATCAGGATGGTAAGGCCTCCATCAACACTCTCTCTGTTTGATTAAGTAACAAAATAAAGCTGCATTTTGTCAGCATACTGAAAATGTGATAACCCATACCACTTCTACTGACCCTTCCCAGTCTCATGTATAACTCTTGTCCTCTCACTTCAACAAGATGGAACTCAGCAGAATTTCCACAAAGCTGAAAAGCAGTTGTCCAAAACAACCCTTTGCTATCTCTCTGAATGTTAAGAATAAAGTTACTAAAGGACTGTCTTCTGCCAGGTTTTGCAGGAGTCAATATTTCAACAGTGATCTTGAGAACAGCTGATAGTTCTGCTAAGGTCATCATGGCTTGCTGATTTTTCTTTGTCTAGAACTTGCTACTGAAATTGCAGTGGTAGTGTTGACACACCTGAGCATAGATTGTCCTTGTCCCAGCTAATCTGCAGGCAGCCACACTAGTATATGCATTGTCTTTAATCTGGACTCAAAAGCCAATTATTTGAGCTATAGTGGGATAATTGTCTATATCCAGTCACTTAGGGTTTCTGACTTAGGGTCATATACAGTCACTTATTTAAAATAAGACAATAATCTAATTTTCACAAAAGTTAAGTACCTGAACCATATTTTCCTCTAATTTTCACTGGCCAGGGAGTTTCATAGGTTCTACAGCACAGGCTGTTTAGTGTGAAGTGTTCCCAATATCTCTAATCCTTGGGCGAATAATGCAAGACTAAATTCAAGCTGAGAAGAACTACTGTTTCATTCAGTGCAACATGATCCATGGAAGCAGTTTCTAATGGTATGATTAGCCAGATTTCCCAATGAAAGGTGGGCTCCATTAGTTTTATGTTATATTTAAAATGCAGGTAGGAACCTATATTATACCACAAGAGGCTACGTTGAAAACTATATACTTTTCGTTACCCTTCTGTACCAAGGTAGTAATTTTTTTGTAGTTAAATGACTATGTACTGCAGTACTACAGGAATGGATAAATAATTTAACGTGCTTATAAAGCTTCAGATTGACTTGATTGTTGGCTAATGCAAATAATTTAGCTTTACCTTTTAACCACGTGATTATGCAGCCACTAGTGAGCCATTTTGTCCTTTGAATAATCAGGTGGTTTTAAAAAGGGAATCCTCTCAAAGTAGGATTTAGTCAGGTGATGCATACAATATGAATGAGTACCATCAGGAAGTGGATATTGAACAGCTTTGTACTTCAGTCTGTGGGGAGTATTGTAGATGTAGTGACCCAAGTGGTCCTTTCGAGTCCTACATTGCTTTGTTTTGTGAAAAGGAATTGCTTAAGGCCCTAGACACCAGCATGTTACCTTTCTGCTAGCCATGGGACTTTCTGCAGCAATAAGTGGAACATGCAAAATGAGGTTTCAATCCAAAGTCTTTCAGTCTGTTTTTAATCTAGGTTGCTATGTTTTATTGTTTTAATAGCTTTTCACCTTTGGAAATGAACAAACCTTTCATTTCCAAATAAAAACTTTTAATGTAGTAAAGGCATGTGAGCATTTCAGTTGATGTAATGCACTGTGCAATATATTCTAGTCTAGACTATAGAATAGTCCCTTGAATGGCTAATGCATTCATCCTTATATTTAAGAAGGAAGAAAGAACAAGCAACCTAAAACTGCTATCAGTTATTCCATAGGTGGTTGCTGGTAGAACAGTTTGTTAGTGTCTTTTATCTTAAGTTGTTCATTCATGTGCTAAATGTATTCCTTAGTGGTTTTAAGGTAATGGTTCAGGATTGAGTATGAAGTTGCTCCAGAATCATGTTGTTATCTCTACCCACTGTTTTCTTATCACTTAGTAGGTCTATTGTGTCAGATGAAAGATGTTGTGTTTGACTGTAACTTTTAAGGAAGCTAAAGCTGGAGACTTGCTCCTTTTTCATACAGGGACTACTTTATGAACACTTATTTCCATGTCATCTTGCCAGTAGCCTCAATGCTACTTGGAGCAAGTTCTTTTAAAATAGTGTGCCTTTGGTTAAGTTCTGCCATATGTTTTCTTCCAATATTTATGTGAGCTGAATTTGGGAGTGGAGAAGATCTAATATTTCAGACTTTTGTAAGTAAAATACGCTGCAACCTGTTGGACATTCTGTTTGTGGCCTAGTAGGACATTTGATATTTTCCTTTACTGTCAGTGTGGTGGTTTAAGTATTTTTCCTGTATATCAAAGTGACATGCAGGGAAAATCTATGAAAGCAGGTGGGGGGAGTTTGACACGGTGATAAAAATCTATGCTGTGTGTATGATAGTAATAGACAACATCTGGTATCTGCTGAGGTGCTTTGAAATATTTCAAATCTTGATTTTCTGTTATTCTATGTGGGACAGTCATGGGTTAGGAGATGGTCTAGTAAACTTGCATTTGATAAGGGGCAAACATTTTGCACACTGAAGAATTTTTGGTTTATATTACTTCCCACACAAGAACAATATGAATATTTCTAATATGTTTACTTGGGTTTTATCTGGAGAAATTTGGGATGCCTGTATTATTTTTGTGTTTCTTAGCAGATCTGCAGCCTGTGCATTTGTGAGCTGAATTGCTGCCAAAATTTGAATTGTTCTTATTCTGATCAAGACAGACCTCCATGGTGTCTATCAGTGCAATGCAGATGTCAATGACAAGCACCAGACAAGTAGCTGTAGCAGTGTTTTAGTTCTCTCAGTCCAATTCCAGGTTGCATTTGTTCCACTCTTTTATTCTGACTGACAACCAGGGTAACTTCTTGTTCAGGTTCCATGCAAACCTGAGAGTAGCCTCTGATAGTATCAGCTGTACCTGGCACTTCTCATGTCTTTTCTATTCAGTACAAACCCAAGAACAGCCAAGGTAAAATGGGACTGCTTTGGCTTGTAATCAAGATAAAAAAAGAAGGGCATAAATGTATAATTTAAAACAGAATTTTAATTAAGTACAATATAGATAGATTTTGGTTGTGAGAGGTGACCTGCAAAAGATTTTAATGAGCTTGTAAACTTTTTCTTCTGCCTTACTTGTTTTAACTGTAGCACCTATCTTGTATTAGATGCTTCCCAGGCATTTAAGGAGGACATTGCTCTGTACAGCTTGTAGTTTAAGGAAAGACAGATGTTAGGGGGAAGAAATTACAATATACATATCTAATTCATTCACCATAATCATAAGTTAGTACACCGGAGGGCAGAGAGCAGATTCAGGCCGACCTGGACAGGTTGAATCAATGGGCAGAGAGAAATAGGATGCAATTTAATAAAGAAAAATGTAAGGTACTCCACCTGGGAAGGAGGAATCCCCAGCACGCCTCTGGGTTGGGGAGTGTCCTTCTCAGCATTTTGGGGACAGAGAGGCATCTTGAGTCATCATTGACTTCAAGGTGAACATGAGCCGGCAGTGTAAGGAGGCCATCAACAAGGCCAATCGCACCTTGTCATGCATTAGCAGGTGCATGACTAATAGATCAAAGGAGGTGATGCTCCCCCTCTATGTGGCACTGGTCAGGCCGCAGTTGGAGTACTGTGTCCAGTTTTGGGTGCCACACTTCAAGAGGGAAGTGGAGAATCTGGAGAGGGTCCAGAGGTGGGCCACTCGCATGATTAGTGGCCTTCGTGATAGACCCTACGGGGGGATGTTGAGAGAGTTGAATCTCTTCAGCCTTCACAAGAGACGGCTGAGGGGAGATCTTGTGGCTGCCTATAAATTTATTAAGGGAGGTCAATGGGGAATAGGGGATGCGCTGTTTACTAGGGCACCCAAGGCAGTGACTAGGAATAATGGGTGTAAACTAGTTGAGAGTGGATTTAGGTTAGATATTAGGAAGAAATTTTTCACAGTAAGGGTGGCCAGGATCTGGAATGGGCTTCCAAGAGGTGGTGCTATCACCTAGCTTGGAGGTCTTCAAGAAGAGGCTAAACAGTCACCTGGCTGTGGTCATCTGATCTTGGTCTACTTTCCTGCCAGGGGCAGGGGGTCAGACATGATGATCCATTGTGGTCCCTTCCGACTCTATAGTCTATGAATCAATGAATCAGGGCAGAAACAGCACTTAAATAAGGATTTAATTGAAGGCAGAGTAGTGACCTTACAGATAAACTCAAAGGGGGGATGAAAAAAAAAGCTGAAGGCAGCTTTAGCTTGTTCTTTTTAAAATCCTTTTTGCATGGTTTATTTTAGAAATATCTTAAATTTTGAAGTCTGTTCTTTCCATGGATGTGTTGGAGGATGTCTGGTAGACATGGTAAGCCTTGGGTGTTAAGGTCTGATATTATAGTTGAAGAGGGAAGGATGTTGAATTGTTTATAAACAAAACCTTTAATACTGAATTAAGTGTTATGCATTATAAAGAAACTAGCAATCGTTTCATGTCATCTTTGTCATAAAGCTAATTCTCTGTTCCTTGTTTCTTGGTGGTCCTTGTAGAAGAACAGACAAACAAAAATGTGTAGTACTTTTTAGACTTGGGTACACAACATTCTTCTCTATGACCATTTGCCTTGCTCAACTTCTTATAATTCTAGAAGTTCCCATTGGCATCCAGCTGTTATTTCAGCAGCATCTCTTGCACTCCTGAGCAAATAAGGAAAATATCCTTTAGCTCTGCATGGTCCTCCAGTGTTTCCTCATTTTCCAGTCAGTATACTTTCTGGGGCCTCTACTGTACTAGGTGGGGAGTAGATGGTGGGGAGAATTTATGAATACAGACCTGAAGGACCCAGGGGGATATATCTTTTCTCTGATCCTACTGTACTTTCTTCTCTGGAACCTGGAGGGAAACAAGAGAGCATCTTCAGTAATAAGATTTTTTAAAAAGCAAATGAAGAAATAAAAGGCAAGCAAAACTAAAAAGAATTTGAAGAAACTAACAAAATAATACAGCCAAACTGTTAACTTTTTTAACAAAATACCCATACCTATAGGACCATAGCTTAATAACCTCTGATAGTCAGTCCAGCAGCACATGTAGAGAGAACTACTGACTTCATAACTGCATATGTAGGTTTTTAAAGTATAGCAGGTTGTAGCTGCTTTCCTCAGCATATGCTTAGCTCCCAGTTCAAGAGCTCCCAGTTCAAGCCTAATATGGCTTTTTCAAACAATGGAACAAGCCAAATATGATGAAATTCTCTACGGAAGGGAACTGTATTCAACATAGCAGAAGAAAGTCAACACTACAATCCCTGAAATTTTTGCATTGCATAATGTGTATGAGCATCATTATGCTAGACTTAAAACTGCAAAGTTGACTGGTGGGATAAGTCATATTATCTGGTAAAGGTGTGTCAGCATTTGGCTTGCTTTATACTGGGGAATGTCTTCTCTGTAGCAAGGATATGCATCAATATGACTACAGCTTTGTCAGTACTGTTTCAAATTCTCATAGTGTAAATGGGTCCTAAAGAACTTAAAAGGTCCCAGGAGAACTGATCTTAGACAAGCCAGTTTAATCTTTAACTGACATAGCTGTTGAAATCAGGTAGAAAACTGGAATTACTCTGATTTGAATGTTCAATTTAAACTGATTAGCTCCCTCTCTCTTTAAAAATGTCTTCCTACTGCACATTTATTATTATTCTATTTATAATCTGTCCTGCTCTGAAAAGGTTATTGAGAAGACAGGTGTAAGGAAATTTGTATTCTATATTTGGTTCTTCAGATTTCTATCATCTGAGATGAACTAGCATTGAGACCAAACTTTTTGGTTCGTCTAGTGTTGTGCAAAGGATGGTATCTGCAATGGGTTTATATTACCTTTTGGAAGGCTGTAGTAGTTCTGCAACTGAGTTCTTTATCTGCTGTGGCACTGGCTTCTTCTATATCTTCAGTTGAAATTCATGGGGTCTCTGATTTCACAGCCCTGAGTGATTTGAGATTTAGCTGTCTGATAGTGCCTTTCTTTGTCATGGTAGTTGAGGTGAGCTGGGATGCTTAACTGGCATTTCCTGGATTAGGATTAGTGTGGAGCAGTGAAGTGGGGGTGATTGGACACCTGGTTTCAGGGTGTTCTCTTTGGAAGATCCTTTACTCTCATATTTATTTTCTCGACTGGTCTGCTAGATTTCATGTTTGACCTTTTTAAGACCTGTTGCAAGGCCCATCTCTTCCCAGGCTTTTGCCTGCGGGCAGAGTAACATTCTTCTACCTCAGTCTGGTTTTTTTTGTACAGATATTGCTTTGTCTGGTAAAACCTCTTGTGATAAGAGGGATAGCCCAAGATGAGAATTGTGTTTATTTTAAGTTGTATGACTTTGCAGTTAATAATGAAGTCATCCATGGTCTTGGACTACTTTTCAGTGTGCATACATGTATACAAAAATCAGGCAGAGAGAGGTCCTGAAGACTGAGTATGGTAGAAGGAAAATGTAGAAGAATCAAGGCAGAAGATCATCAAAGGTGAAATAAGTAGACTGCATCAAGAATAGCTGGAGACTTGTGCAATTGTAGGAGCCCTATAAAGTAATCAGAGTTGAGGAAAAAGAATTGAGACAAAAATGCTCACCTGTATTGCCTCTTAAGAAAAGCTCCTGAATTTTATATATCAATCTCCCAAATTCCCAGTAACCGTTTAACATTAGTAAAAATATTTTCAGAATTAAGAGAAATATTAACTTGTGAAATGCTTTCCCATACAGTGATATATGTATATTTTTGTATTTTTCAGACTCTTAGTGTGCAGTCTTCAACCAATGGTCAGTTTGTTTCTCCAAGTGATATTCAGCTGAAATGCAATTATTGCAAAAGTTCTTTCTGTTCAAAGCCAGAAGTACTGGAGTGGGAAGTAAGTTCTTTAGCCTGGATGCGGAACTAGGGATGGTTAAGCATACTTAAGGTCACCTGTAAAGGTTTGAACTAGCATTGTATTTGTTTGTCTCTAAGTAGGTAGTATAAAAAAAATCTATGGAAACTTCTCATCTAGTAAGTGAGGTAGTTACGAAAAATGTCCAACTAATTTTTTAATGATAGGAATTAAAATATTTAACTCTGTGCTGTGTATGGATAATATAAAAGAGTAAAGAAGGCTCTAGAATTAAGGCGGAAAAAAGGATTTTTTTAACTGAGGCTTGAAGTCTGCTTTCATCTCCTTTTCATCTATTATTGATATAACTGACCTAGATCATCTTTACTGTTCTAGAAGTTGAGGAGACAAATATCTGAAGACTTACAAATATATGATCTTTACCCATTGTCATGTTCTGCATGTGAAATGATTAATTAACAGCTTTTGTAGCACTGAGGGGGCTGGACTCGATGATCTTCCAAGGTCCCTTCCAGCCCTAATGTCTATGAAATCTATGAATACCAGTTTGAGCAAAAGCTGGCAGTTATTTTGATAGTCATGTTATCTCCATATGCCTGTACTCTTTTTCAGAAGTGTGCCATAAACAAAGTTGTGTATTAAAGTAAATTCTTGTTTAAAGTTGTACTCCTAATCTGTTTTTATGTAACCTTTTTGTGATGTTTTGTGGTTTTATTTAGAACAAAGTATATCAGTTCTGCAGCAGAACTTGTTCTGATGATTATAAGAAACTGCACTGTATAGTTACATACTGTGAATACTGCCAAGAGGAGAAAACGCTGCATGAAACAGTGAATTTCTCTGGTATCAAAAGACCGTTCTGTAGTGAAGGTACGTTTATTTCTTGCCTATGATGTAAATCTCATAGTTCTACTGCCTTGCTTTATGATATTAAAAAGTTTCATACTAAAATAAGATTCAAACTTAATCAAGAGTATTTGAGCTGGAGCAGAGATCTTTCCCTTCCTGATGGGTATTGTTCTTTTGAATTTTTGACTTACTCCTAGGTTTGGGAAAGCTATGCATGACTCCCCAAGAATTTGTCAGTGGTCTGCACCATTCTCCCTTGAGAGAGATTTGTTTTTTTTGAGATCAGTGTTGTAGTACCTACACCTCTTGACTAGGATTGAGCTGGTGCAGGCATTCCATGTGGAATTCTCAAAAAGCAAACCATTATTAGAAAAAAAAAGTTCACGTAAGCAATAATTGGCTGTTTTAATATGTGATCACTGTGAGCTTAGTATAATCTTTGACTAGTGAATTTGGAATACTTAAAGGAAAAATAGGCTCAGAAAATGGTAGAGGTGGTTGGGGATGGGGTTCTTTAAAATATATTGAAAGCATGAAAGAGTGGTGTGTTTATAAAACATAGAAAAACTCAACTGAATCTGTAAACATTTTAAGTTTTTCAGACAGCATGAAACAGACTCTGAGCAGTGATTTTGAAAAATACCTTTGTGAGTTTAGTTTTCTCTCTCTACACTTATTTCATAGAAATTTACTTGGTTAAAAAGGTGTTTCAGTTGTTTCGTTTCTTGTTGTTTTCTTTTTAAGTCTAACGACCACACACACAAAATTAATTTGGTACCTTAACCTCTATTATGTCTTTATACACTTTCAAGTCCTGTAATCTTAACAGGATATCACCTCTTCTGTTCTCCTTTGAGGCAGCCCTATCCTGTGACATTAGGACTGATCTCATCTTGAAAAGCCTGACAAGAATTCTTTGCCTCCTGTGGTGCAAACAACAATTTCAAATTTGTTTTATAATACAGTTCTTCTTACCTATAAGTTAAACCCCACAAAAACGGGGGTGGGGGGAACCCATCTGTCTAAGAAATCTCTCCCTGACTTGGACCTGCTCCCCAGTATCTCCCGAGTTAGCATTTTTTAACTGTGTATGACTTTTTTGTTTTTGGAGACCACAGCCCACATTACTTCCTTCTAAATTTCCATACTGCATGATGGTACCCTTTTTTCTTCTACAAAGCAGATCTATCTGAACGACAATCAGAAAGGTTCTGGAGACTGAGAGCCACTAGGTAGCAGTATCAGCACTGATACTGTTCTTTGCAATAGAATTTTCAACTCGATAAACTCTAGCTCCTCAGGTGTCCCACCTGCCCACTTTTCCTATTCAGAAGTGGGATCCTATACAGGATATTTTGACAAATGTCCTGGCCTGTTTTTTATCACATGGATTCAGCAAACAAAGTGTCCTCTGAGGTCACAAGGTTTATTTTTCTCTGGAGAGAGGCAGTCTTTGCAGTAATCCTACCTGCCTGTGGTAGTTGCCATCTTGACTGACACAGCAAGTATCTTTGGCTGCCTCCTTTACAGCAGATGAATTTCTATATTCCTTATGTTGCTTGCCCTGGTTTCTGTAACACATATGGAGAGACGATCATTTTATGCATTTATTCAAGTAAAAACTACTGAAAAACAAAGATCAAAGCTATTGGGAATGTAATGGGATAAGGAAAAGTTGCCTGTCTTTCGTAAGGTACCACAAAGGGCATTTTAGTCGGCCTTTTTGGAAAAGGCAATCCTTATGTCTGTTGCTTATCAAGAACCCAAAGATGCAATGTCATTCAGAAACAAGAGGAAAGGACTGACCACACACTAGTTTTGTAAATCAGACAGCAAAATACAGGGACATTTCTGTCCTTTCCCATTATCTCAGGAATAAAGGCTATCTCAGATGGGTCATCAAGACTTATCAGAACTTTGGTAAAATGAAAATCTGTTATTCATCAGATCCCAGGACAGGTATTTGTAAATTGCTCTGACTGAGGCTTTCCCATCATCAAAGCCATAGAAATAATTTCCATGAATGAAAAATTCTAAGGAATATAGTCAATTTTCTTTGACCTAATGGCAAAGTAAATGAAAAGACTTTAGATGATAACCAAGAACCACATTATAGAACACCTCTAAATTGACTAACTTCCAGTGTTGAACTGCTACTTGATAGTGACATGATCCCTTTGATGAGGTAAATGTTATTGTTAGCATTGGTTTAATGGTCTGAGTTTGTGTGAAACCTTGTAAAGACTGAACTGTCAAGTAACACAGCTAGAGTAGTCAAAAAGTGAAAAGGGAGCAGAAATGAGTTTTACTGTGGAGCAGTCAGACTTGTGCTTATATTTTAAATATATTTGTACCACATGCAGGGCCATCCCTAGGGGGGAGAGAGGGGACGAATCGGGGTGACCACCCCAGGCCCCGCGCTTTGGGGGGCCCCACAGAGCTGGGCAGAGTGGCCTTGGAGACTCTGTGCCGCTGCCGCCAGCTTTGCATCCAGCTGCTCGGTATTCCCCCTGCCAGCGCCAATGGCGGCAACAGCTTCTTTACATCCAGGGGCGGGGGTGGGGCCCCGCACGAGCTGATTTGCTCTGGGCCCTGCACCCTGCTCGGATCAGCTCTAACCACATGTACAGAAATCATAATTGAAAACATGGATGTGTGCATATGAACAAAAGTGCCTGTACAACATGGTGACTGCTTAGCTGGGTGTAGCTCATATGCCATCAGTGGTTCCTCTATGAGGGAAGTCATCAGAAGTTCTGTCCAAGTTTTGATAGAGGTGAATAGGTCTAGTCATGACTCTACAGCAGGGGCAGGCAAAGTCTGGCCTGCAGTGGACTCCATTTCCCAGCAGCTCCTGCCTGCATCACTGTGGCCAATTTCTGTGGAGACTCCAGGAGCGGTGGGACTGTGACAGCGTGGGGCTAGGGATTCCATGGAGATCAGCCTCAGCAGCGTTGGCAGGGCATGCAGCTGGGTGGGGAGCTGCTCTAGGACTGGGATCTTGTGGTGGTGACAGCGTGGTCTGGAGCCGGGGCAGGGCTGCGATCCACTGCCCACAGGGACGTGCAAGCTATGGATTGCGCCTCTGCCCTGGCTCTGGATCACACTGAAAAATACCAGGCCTGGCCCCAGAGCAGCGCCCTGCCCAGCCTTATGCCCTGCCAGTGCTGCTGGCAAAGGTTCTCTTTTAATGTTCTCTATTAAACAAATATCTTGGTATTGTATGTATTTCATGGCACACTCTGAAAACTAATGTAGTAGAACAGTCTGAGTCTATAATTCCTGGATATAACCCCATTACTGTAATCTGCTCAAACATACAGATCTTCTGGCTGGTAGGGGTACAGTCAAATCCCATCATATTACAATTAACAGGGATTTGAGAATGAGCAATCAGTGCTACTTCGGATATCCACAAAATATTTTGAGTTCCTGAAGGAAATTTGAACTCTTCATGGTGGGAAAACATGGACAAAGTTCAAATACCAATATTATGAAACACTCTTAAGCATATTTAACAGTAGCTTAGATAAACACATGTTGGATTTTTTGCAAGGCTGCTTTTTATTTTCCTTTCAAAGCAAACACCATCAAGAAGCCTATATTTTGGCTGTCATTACTATGTTTGACTGTGCTAGTTATTGACAATAATATCAGATTCCCAAGGGATGTCATTTTTGAGTCCTGTTCCTATCCATTTGTGTTTGCTGTCTTGCACCAAACATGGGATTGGTGTTTCTGTACTTTTACTTTCTAAATCTGCATTTTAATTAATGTATTGGAAATATACGGTTTCCTTGACAAGAGTACTAAACCTTCACCAGAACTGAACCCACATTCATATGAAAGCTTGTTTGATTTCTTTGCAGAGCATGGGTATGTTGCCTCATTTTTGTCCAAGTCCCCAAGTATGCTATGTATTCTTGAGCAGCGTAAACTGACCAGTAGAAGAGCTATTAAAATCTGTCTATTCAGGGGAAAAAAACCCGCCTTTCTAATGCTTTACCACCTCAAGGGAAAGATACTCAAAACTTTGATATCGGACTGAGTTAAGGAGTGTATTGTATAGGTGGAAGTTTAGGTATTACAAAGATATATTACAGGTGTATATACAGGTATAGATATTAGAAGTAGAACTTGGAATCATAGAAAATAGGGCTTAAAGTAATGAACCTCAGGAGGTCAACTTGATATCGTTCAACCCCTTGCTTCAATGTAGGATCATTCCTATCCAAACCATCCCATTCCAATTTCTGGTCTAACCCAGTGGTTCTCAAACTTTTTTTTTTGTACCAGGACCCATTTGTAAACATCAAAGACCAGTCCTGACCTAGTGCCCCTTACTCCCAGCCCCGCAGTGTGTGGAGCAGGGAGTGGGTTTGTAGGGCAGGACAGGGGGCCCAAGCAGCCCCTCAGAGGCTGGAACTCTGCCAGTCTGCAAGGGAAAAGCTATGGTTTCCTACGTTTTTTTCCTTTAAAGGAAAATCCATTTAAAGTTTGTTTGCAACCCTTTCATATATTTTAGCGACCCATGGGTTGAGAAACACTGATCTAATCTATTCCTAAAGCTGCAAACAACCCTATTGCCCATCTGCAACGCATATAGCCCCAAACCACCAACAATGCCGTAGCTTACCCAGGTAAGGCAGGGAAAGACAGCATTGTTAATGTTCTGCTGCTGTGAGAGTTATTGAAATACACTCAACATCCAAGGAAGAGGGCTGTGCCCCGCACCTCTCCCCCTCATAGAGAAAGGCAAATTCTCCTTCCCCCTCCCCCTGCATCCATGCCAGACTGTGTAGTAACTGGAGAACCAGAACTCCCTTTTCTGTAATTCTGTCCCTTCCATAAATTTAGCCCCTTTAATCTTCTTTTGTAATTAAGCCGGTTATGGAGCTGTCCTTCATTTTCTTGTTGCTAAGCATAGATTCCTCTGATACCTACCTGTCCTGCACTATACAGCTCGTGCACTCTCCCAGCAATTCGTGTGGTTGGCTCTTGGGCCTACCGACTCTTGTTCTCTGCAACACACTCCAGAAATAACTTATAGATCATCCATGACCAGTGCTTATCCAACCTTTTCTTGAACCCCTCCAATGATGGAGATTTTGCAACTTCCGCAGGCAGTTTATTCCACTGCTTCACTGTTCTAACAGGGAAGTAGTTTTTTCCTAATAACCAGTCTAAACCTATTTTGCTCCTACTTCAGGTGACTCTTACATGTCCTAGTCTCTGCAGCTCCCTCTTCTTTATGGCAGCCCTGCAGACATTTGAAGAATGTTACCATATCCCTTCTTTAATCGCCTTTTCTGCAAGCTGAACATGCATATTTCTTTCAGCCTCTCCTGATATGGCTTACCTCTCCAAGCCCTATATTATTGTTGTTGCCTACCTCTGAACCATCTCTAACTTTTCCATGCCCTTTTTAAAATGCGGAGTCCACAATTGTGCATAGTACTCTAGATAAGGCCTGACCAGTGCCGAATAAGGAGGCATTCTCACCTCCTCTATGTTATACCTAATGCTCTTATTGATGCAGCCCAAAGCTGTTAGGTTTTTTTCAAGCTGTATCACATTGCAGATTCATGCTGAGTCTGTGATCCACCAGGACTCCCAGATCCTCTGCAGCACTGCCATCTAGCCAGTTGTCACCTCTTTTCTTTTTGTGTTTTTAATTTTTCTTCCTGTGGTGTAGCACCTTGCATTTGTCAGCATTGAACTTCATCCTGTTAAATTGAAAAGCTGGGCCAGAGTGATTAAGATCCTTCTGAATTGTGCTCCTGTCCTCCACTGTGTTTAAAGTCCTTCACAGTTTTGCCATCTGCAGTTTTGCTCAGAAAGCTCTGTTCCAGCATCCAGTTAAGCATGTTGAACAGAACTTGGCCCAGGACATACCAGTATGGGACTCCACTCAAAAACTCCTGCCATTCTGACATGGATCCACTTATAATTATCCTTTGTTGTAGCTATTGAACCAGTTGTCTGCCCACCTTGTAGTAGTTTTATCTAGCCCATGTTTCTCCAATTTGTTTATTAGAAGATCATGTGGGACTTCATCAGAAGGCTCACTGAAGTCTCGATATACTACGTCCACTGCTTTCCCTTCATCCATTCCACTAGTTACTTTGTCAAGAAGGAGATCAGGTCTGCTGGCATGATTTGTTCTCAGCAAATCCATGCTAGCTGTATGTGATCAGTTTGTCTTCCTTCAGATGTTTGCAAATGGACTTTCTTATGGGTATTGCTCTCACTATAGCTAGTGGCAATACTGGAGGCAGAATAGAAAAGCTTGATTATATAAAGAATGCCTCAAACCAGTTACTTGCCATCAGTATGTCTTTTTGGAATTGTCTTGAACACATCCAGTCTTTTGTCATTCTAATATCTGAGCAATTCTACAAGTGATGTTTCAGTAGCTCTTTTCCACCTGGACTCACATTTTCTAAAGCTGATATTCCTTTCTTCTGGGTATGATGTTCTCTGTTTTGAACATTGCACTGTTAAAATATACAGCAGCTTAGGAAAAGGAAGCCTGTATCCTTACCTGTGAACTTTTTTAAAGTCAATTCAGAGAAAGATGTGACTTCAGTTATCTAAAGTCTAAAGGCTCTTTTTCAAATGAGTTGTATGTTAATTTAAAGATAATGTTGTGTGTACTGTTTTGATAGGTATTAAATATGGGGAGGTTTCTTGGATGTGTGTATGTAAACACAAGATGTTAAAAATGGAACTAAATTTGAATGATTCTGTAGTTGCTTTAGACAAACCGAATGAACAGAATTTGATTCTGTGGCGCTAACAAGAGTAAAAATTAGTGAAAATATCAAAAAGAGAAAATGGCTTTGATGGTGAATGCCTATGGAAAGCACACATGTTGAATAAGATATTGCAGATTTTAAACATTTCTAACTATAAGAATATTGATAACTCGGTTTTTATTTCTAAATAGAAATACATAAATAAATGTTTTTTCAGCTTAATAAAATACCCAAATGTTTGGGTTGGCCCTATACACTTCACTTATTTTTCTACATGATATTTTAGATGAAGTAAATACACTCTAAATCCCTGTCCTTTAATTACTTGCAAAAGGGGCTTTTTAAAACTTAATGATAAATTAATGTTTTGTTTCAAAATACATTCAGCCTTTGTACCCTGGAAACGCTTAAGAAAGTTAACTGATAAGAAACATTTTAGGCAATATGAAGCAGTGATACAAGAAAAGATTCTAATTATTAGGTTTATTCTTTTTCTCCACTAGAGGGAGAACTATATTGAGGAAAAATTGGTAGAGGACTGGAAGGGACCACCCAGGACAGCCACCAAGTCCAGTTACATTCATGTAATAGATATATGAAGTTCATAATGGTCCACAAGGACTCCAGCATTTCCTGTACACTGCAAGGCACAAAGTATTTATGATACTCTAAAATAAAGGATGTTCATTACAAAACACCAGAGGCCTCACAAACCATGATGTGTGTGTAGGGAGCAGGACCAAGGGTTCCAGCAGTGTTCTGCAATAGCACAGCATGTTTTAGGAACAACAGGATATTTTACCAGCATATTTTACCTAGGAAGCAAATTGTGTCCCATGCAACAGATGATTAAAAAACCGGTGGTCCTTGCCAGTCTGACATGAGATGAAATTTCTTTCTGACTTCAAATCTGATGATTGGCTTATTTCTTAGTATGTAAGCAGTAGCACTAGTCAGGCATCTGAGAGATTTTTCAGTACCATTAAGAGCACTTGTGTACCTCTCACAATCTCCCATTTCTAGCTGTGGAACATCTCTGATGCTTAAAAGAAACACAAAAAAAAAAGAGTTATGTACTTGGTGCAGAAGGAATTGGTCCTTGTCTGACAGCTGGCTCATAGAAGTTCTGAAGCATGGGATTAATTGATTATATTATTAAATACACTATGCTATGGATGAATAAAGGAAGAAAAACTATTCCATAAAGGACTGTCACAACTATCCAAGCTGGTCTTCATTTGCATAAGTAACCTGTAGAATTCATAAACTAAGGTAGACAAGGTTCTTTGGGTGAATCTGATATCTTTATTAGACCAACTTAAATAGTTGGAAAAAAATTATAGCAAGCTTTCAGGTTTAAAAACCCTTCGTCACACCGAGGAAGTCTCTGCAGTTGGTATATGTTCTTACTAGATGGAGTGAATAGTAAAGAAGCCCAATGGCTGGGCTGACTCCCCAGGTACCTCTGCACTATTTAACTGCTACATTCATCCCCCTTCTTCCCCCCGCCCCCCAGCCTGTCTCACCCATTGACTCCTCAATTTACATCTTCATTGATTGCCTGTCTTGCATGCGTACCAGCCTCGCCTCTGGCTTCTTTACTATTCATTCCATCCAGGAAGAGCACACACCAACTGCAGAGAATTCCTCAGCCTGACAAATGGTTTTTAAACCCGAAAGCTTGCTATAAAACGTTTTCCAATTATTTAAGCTGGTCTAATACAAGATACCAGATTCACCCAAAGAACCTTGTCTGCTTATGTCCTTAGACTAACACGGCTACAACCTACACGCCTGTAAACTAAGGTATGTTCTTGAGAAGACACAGAGTTTACTTCAAGAACCCTGAAGTATTGCACACTTGCCCTAATACCCAGTAATGTCCTGTTTTGTTTAAAGTACATCTCATAGTAGGGAATATGAAATAAAAAAAACCACGAGTTTACCAAAGGTGGTTTCTTCCAAGCTAAATTTAATCTTTCTTTAAATGAAGTAAGTGATATTTTTCTAGATGGGGAAAATGTAGCTCTCCTGCATCTGGACTTCAGTAAACCATTGGATATGTTGTCATATAGGAGATTTAATTATTAAATTTAAGAAGTGTGTGTTAGAAGAACTGTAAGGTAAGTAAGGAACTGGTTGAAGGGTAGATGGCGATTAGTAATGTTGAAAGAAATAGTATAGAGCTGGAGTAAAGTTCTCCAGGTATTTAGTCCATGGGCCAATCTTGAATATGTTCATTAATGATGCTGGTACAGAACGTAGCAGCGTGCTGATGCAATATTGTTAGGAGGCATTGAAAGGATGGGCTATACTACAGAAGAGGAGTGGGATACCATACTAAAATAAGCTTGTCTGTAGTAATAAAAATGGGATGAAATTAAGAATACAAAATGCAAGGCAGTGAATTTATGGACCAATAACATTTTGCTGTAAGATGAGAAGTTGTTCGGTTAAAAATAACTGAGGAGAAGGATCTGCGTTGACTAGAGATCATAAGATGATTATTAGTTACCAGTTTGATGCATCTAGGAAAAAGGCAATGCAACCCGAGGATGGGTCAGGAGAGGTGTTGTAAAGATAAAAATGTATTGAAGTCATTATAGAAGATGTAGTGGTTTTTCTGGAAAACTGTACACTTTTCAAGCGTTCCGTATTTAAGAAAAATAAATAGAAATTGGAACAGGTGTAGAGGGGGCTCCTAGGATCATCAGGGAAATGGAGAGCTGCTTTTAGGAGATTAGAAAAGTTTGGCTGCTTTAACCTAGCAAAATTATGGTTGTAAGGGTATGATTGCTCTTTACAAATGTAGTAGGGAGGTAAACACCAGGGTAGGAGTAGAGATATTAAAGTTAATGGATAGTGTTATGAAAACAAATGTGTGTAAAGGGGACATTTATTAAATGTATGCAGAAAATTAAGAAGTTCTGAACACTTACACCGATCAAGTTCTGGAACATTCTTCCAATCAGAGTAGTTAAAATCTAATTGTTTTTAGGATGCAGCTCAGTACATTTGTGAAAGAAATTATATGATGGGGTACCAGACAGGATCCAAGGAATCCTGTCTGGTACCCCAGACAGGATTCCAGACAGGTCTCATATAACTGCATGGGACCTATTCCTAAAGGTTTGTTTAATGCTTCTTTAAATGAAGGAATTGTTTAATTCCACACATCTAATGATACTGTGGGCAGAAGAACTTGTGTTTGAACTGGAGTCTACAGAGCCGATATTCTGAAGAGGTTTCCTTTGGGCTTTGGACAGTGATCCAAAATAACATCCTTCCAGGCATTTACTTAAAAGGGGAGAAATCTGTTTCTTTATTCCTATCTACTTTACGTTCCATGCTTATTATTTTCCATGAGTCAGAATTTTGGGGAGAAGTTGGGAAAGTTTCTTACCTAATTTTCATTCTGCCAGCAGCATCTTCCACAATTCTAGTAACCCTGCTTTGGCTTTATTAGCCAAGGAGCAGCATTCAGTTTCTTTTTACAGTTTGTGGGCCAGTTAATCTACTGTGCACAGTTCACAGGTTGCCATTGATTATTTTTTGTAATTTTTCATTCTAAAAGTTTTTTACACAGCATTGAAATTACTCTTCTCGGGAGGGAGTGGGTTAAAAATAGGAACATCCCCAGCATCACATATGCTGCAATGCTAAACAACCTCTGGAACTGCAGAGGGAAGGGGGATTGCCTCCTGCTTTGCAGAACTATGGGGAGATGCTGCTAACAGCAGAATAATGTGAATTGTCTGTGACCAGACATTTCAGTCGTAGTAAATAATTGTGAGTATGCACATTGAAATCCCTAGGGATGGTGCATTGGATTTGTTTTGAGAAATAGATTTATAATCTCGGCTCTTTATCTTTTTTTTTTTAAGGGAGAGAACATATTTACTAATTCAAGTATTTAATTTTTACATGGTCTCTTTAGGCATATTAATAGTTCCATAATCCCATTAAAGTTTCTGTTGCCTAATCCTCCAAATCAGTGGGTGCATCTACACATGCATTTACTTCAGCCTAGATTTATTTTGCAGTAAAATACTGCAGAGTAAGGGTTTTCAGGTTGGTGTCTACAAGTGGCGGGGATTAGGGAGAAAATTTGCTCCCAGTTCCTGCAGCCCTGCAATGGGCCCCTGCTGCCACTGGGGGCAGCTCCAGGTCCCCCCTGAGGGCTAGCCCAGGAGCTGGCAGAGAACACCAGCCAGGAGCCAGCCTTCTGCTAGCTGTCCCACTGGCAGATTGTGGCAGGGGGCTAGAACCTACCCCACCCCTGCAGCTCTTTCCAGGCCCTGTGCCTTGATCACCCGATTGGGGCACGGGGCTGGGACCTGCCCCTGACTGGAACAGTTCCCGGCCAGCCCCAGGCTGCACAGGGAAGTGTGCATGTGCAGCCCAGAGCTGGCTGGGACCTGCCTCAAACAAGACAGTCCCCAGCCACCTCCAGGCTGCAAGTTCTTCCCTGTGTAGCCTGAGAACTGTCTCAGTCAGGGGCAGGTTGCAGCTAGCTCCAGGCTGGATGGGGACCTGTCCCCATACAGGGAGCTCCCAGCCCCTGCTCTGCAGTCGCAATTGCAATCGCAGAGTACCAGCTGGGAACAAACTCGGCAGCTCTGCAATTGCAGGGTGGGGCCTGGGAACAAGCTCCCAGCTCCCCCTCTGCAATAAGGGTCTTCCAGCCCAAGCCCTGTGACTGCGGAGCTCAGGCTGGGAGATGAGTCTCCCAGCTCCCCACTCCCCAATCGCAGTGGCAAAGTGGGGGCTGGGAAATAAGGATCTCCCAGCCCTGCGCCGCTCCCTGATCGCAATCTGGGAGCTTTCTGCTGCTGAGACAGGGGGACATAATCCCCGCCCAGGCTCCTGCGGCAAAGCCTGCTCTAGCAGCAGGCAACTCCTGGGGGCAGAGAGCTATCTCCCACCCCCTGGTGGATGGCTGAGCAGGAGCAGATTTTGCTTCCGGCCAGGTGTCTACACGAGAACTACAGCACCATTATTAATGCTAAGTTAATGCTAAGTAAATTTGCTACTTGCATTTGCAAGGTTTACTGTGAAGTAAGCATGTGCACATGTAGACGCACGTATTTACTTTGCAGTAAACTATACTAATGCAAAGTTAAACATCTTTTGTAGATGCACCCAGTATGACTTAAAAGATCTTCATAGAGGGTATTTAATTTATTATTTCTAATTTTGTGATTCCCATGCATATACCATGTTTTGCTTAAGGGTAACAACATTATTTCAAGTTTGTGTCTCATTTATTGGGCAACAGTATTCCAGATTCTTACTATATAATTGTTGTATAAACAAGCAGTCAACCTTATTTTACTCTTTTCCATGTATTATCCCCTAGTATCTTGACCATTTTCGAAGGTGCTAAGTACTCCAGCTGCTTTGTAAATTATATGAGATCAAATAGTGGAAAGTACCAGATAAGAGCAAGGCAAAAAATACTGGATTCTACAAACTGAGTCCATCTGTTTGCCTAAGTTTTGTGTCTTTGTGGTTATTAAAAATAACCTGGGAAATGTGATCTGGCTGTAAATCAATGCATTGTCTTTAGTCTTTAAGCCTGAAAGGTGAGAGAAATCAATGCATTGTTGTCTTTAGTTTTTAGAAAGCCTGAAAGGTGAGAGAGATTTGAGTTGTTTCATTCATCTTAGTGTGTTTTCAACTTTTGGAGTGTGAAGATGACCATTTTTTTGTTAGATGCAACTCTTTCACACTTTGCAGCTAATAGTATTAGCTGGATATATAACTACTGTACTCGTTTGGCAATCCTAGATTGCCACATCTGTTTCTCTGGATATCAAAAGTCCAAATGGCCTGTACCCACCTTCATGGGATCATTTTTATGATGCAGGACAGAAATCTGACACAGACTGTGACAGAGACTGAAAATGTGGGTATAAACCGCATAATTGTTATCATTTTATTTATTTAAAAAGATTACAATATCTTTTTTTTAGTTCCTGGATCAGTATATTGAGTTATAATATTGTAGAACTGAAAATGAATGGGCTACATATAAGGTGTTATGTGTTTTCAATAGACAGAAATAGTGATGGAAGTGAGCTGATGCTTAGAGAATATGAAGGTTGCCTTTAGCCTTTTAATATAATTTATTTTATTGGTTTTTTTATGGGGTTGTGTGTGTGTATGTTGGGAGGCGTGATATGCTGCTAAGCATCCTCAAGTATTGCGTATTCTCAGATGATGCCAGCTATCTAAAGTATGTAACCTCCGAGTTGCACAAGAACTATATGCAGGTAAGTTTGGTATTATATAAATAGTTTATAATATTCAGCTGTTTGAACTGATCTGAAGCAGCTGTAGTTACAACTGTGTCAATTTAAAATTTAAAGTTAATGTTTTCTTTAACTGTGATTTTGAAAGTTCCTTTTCCCCATAGAAATTATTCTGTTCCTAAGTGTGTTAACTTTTTAAACTTTTTTGTAGGCTGTAAGCTGCTATATAAACAAGATTTTGCAAGACGGTTAGGATTGAGATGTGTTACTTGTAATTACTGCTCACAGCTCTGCAAAAAGGGAGCAACTAAGGAACTTGATGGTGTAGTGAGAGATTTCTGCAGTGAAGAGTGCTGTAAAAAATTTCAGGACTGGTACTACAAGGCAAGTAACTCAGAATTTTTGACAAGAGCACCAAAATTACAAAAGACAAAAATTCACTTGTGAGGATATATTCAAGGATCGTGCAGCAAATATGGCTTACTTCAGCACAGCATTTGCTACGCAATAAGCAAATGTTCGTTTTATCATTTCAGTTTTCTCATAACTTAGAGCAGCATTTCCACCTGTCTGTCTGTTAAATCAGTTGGCAAGGGAAACTTGAGTTGCAAAGTAACAAAGAACTAAAATATATTTGTTACTTTAGCATTGTAAAAAGAACTATTTTTTCTCCCTTGATTTGAGAAAATATTTTTGCTGATTAATTTTTTTTCATCTGTATTCAAAATGTTGAAAAATACTTTAGTGGCAAATAGGTGGGACCTTGGATAGGCCAAAGATTAGGTTAGCAGAGTTTTTCTTCTTCCTGTTTTTTTGCTTCTTTTTGTCTCTTCCTTTTTCCCCACTGTTTGTGAACTTCAGAAGCCTTGATTGTTCAGTATGTCCCAGTAGAAAGAATGCCAAAGAGAAAAAAACGAGACCAAATGGATTTTTTTTTGTAAAAGTTTAAATCAAATATGACGGCAGCTTTCTCTAAATCTCTGGAAGTTTGACTACTTTGTGAAGCACAGCTGGCCAAGATGGTGCATTAAGAATTCTTTTTGGAGAGAAATAAAAGTGAAATTGGACTGGGTTTAAGCTGCAAATTAGGACTGTGGATAAAATGTTGGGTCTCGGTGAACAACCTGGAAAACTACATTGATAATATCAAAACAAGAACTACAAATACAAATGGATACAAATGCAAAACCAGACAGGAATACAAAAATCATCATCTTTCTATAACTCTGTACAGCCTGGAAACAAGGCAGTGAAAAGCATGAAGTATCAGAGGGCTAGATACAGTTCAATAACCCAAGATGATCAACCTACCAAAACAACTTGAATCTGAAGAGATACCTGGTATTTTGGATTGCGATTTCCAGAAGTCTTACAGCCTCATGTTGTAGATAGGCTTTATTAGAATACTGTACGTAGGGGTCCAGTTAAAATTTTAGAAAGAAAACTGCCGCAGACCAGAAACTTCTTTTTCTAAACTGTCTTATCTGAAACAGGATAAAAATGGTCTGCATTTTTTTAAGCCTAAGGAAAGGTTTCATAATATTAATTTGATGAACAAGCCTTAAAACTCAGGGGTCAGAGGTTAAAGTTTATCCCTTATAAAAAGTGCCTGCTGATAGGGAATCTAATGCAGCTGAGCTGTTTTTGACCAATCTCTTGGTTATTAGGAATGCCAGCAAAGAATAGAGCTCTTGGGGCATTCACCGAACTGGCTTAAAATATCCAAACTTCCAAGGATTCTGATACAAATACGGGAAATGCTTGAAAACTTTGACCTCACACACTCTTCTTGGCCATGTCATAAGGACCTAATTTGAATGAACCATTGTGTCTGCTTAAGAGTTGCTGTAGTTAGTGCTAGTGGTTTTTATGGCAAAAGCACTTCAATTTGAGCAGACTTATTGCTAAGTTGTAATTTTGATAAAGTTGATGGTCTGTCTGTCTGTTAGATATTTTTTTCTTCTTTCTTAGATCTTATACTCAGTGAAATTCATGTTAATTTGTTGAATGGTTAAAATATTAAATTTGAATTATTGAATGCTTCTTCCTAATTCATAGCACTCAAGTTTGAGTTTTATTCAGTTGAGAAAGATGTGCATGTCCTTTTACAAGGATTTGGAAAATGTATATTTTGCTGAAAGTCTCTTTCTATTCTTACTGATGGCCTTTTTTAAATAGAGCCACTCTATATTATGATTATCAGACTTTTGCAATCTACCTTTTATTAATGTAACTGTTAGCTAATATTTTTTGCCAGTTGAGGAGCAGGTGGAACATGAGTAAAATGTAAAAAGAATGAATGACCCCCAAACCTATACCTGTTAGGTTTGATTAAAGAATAGCTTTAAGTCTTAATTATGTAGAGCACAGCATTACATTAGAGTTTCAGTAAAGTAAGTAGTAGTAATGTTATAACACCAGCACACTGCATTCATTAAAAAATGTTTGTCTCCATTATCTATGTCTAATTTATTTTAATTGGACAAACTTTTTAAATTAACAGGTAGACTGCTTTAAGGTTTTAGAGAAACAAATGCTAAAGAGATCAGCCCTGGGGCTGAAGACCCTTATGCAGCTAGCTAGCAAAGACAGCAACAGCACTACTTCCCATACTGTTACAATATCATGCATCAGCCCTAATCAGGAGGGTCAAAGGGTAAGAGTAGTTCTGTCCTTTTTCCTTAGCCAGGAGTCCAACAGAGTTATCATTTAGTGCCAAGTATGATGTGGCATGTATTCATTAAGAAGGAGGTGAAGTGAAAGGTTCTGTGTTGTGAGCCTGCTCTCTAAGCTAGCAGCCAGAACAACCTCGCTGAGGTCCAAGGAGGGCCCAGGTGTAGTTGCTACTACTCCCTGCTGTGTGGCACAGGTGAAAACCCAGATCTGGCTTGTATGCCATAGGTTGTGACCCCTGCCCTAAGCCATTACCCCTTCCCCCCCCCTTACCAGCTCATATGTCCACCTTCACAAAAATAATGGTTTAGATAGTAATCTAAAAAATCTAAAGTAGGTGAGAACTTAAAATATAAATGTAATTATTTAATGGAGTGGTTCCTGGCCTGAGTTACAATTTGATTTTTATAGTGCAAGAGCACTGCCGTTCCAAACTTCTGACTTTAGAATAAAAATAGCCTCTGCCACACTTTGACTAAATCTTTGGAACCACTGTCAAAGAAGAAATAGCACTTGTTTTGTGGCTATGCGGAGGCAGTGACTCAGGACAGGTAAATGATTGGGCTAAGCATGTATATCTTCAGTATACATATAACTATATGTATAACTATACCTAAAGATAAACAGAAGATGATGCATATTCAACTAAGACTGAAAAAGTAGGTGAGGAGTCTCAGGGACAAAGGTATATTCTGGAAAATAAAAGCTGTCAAAAACCGCAAGATTTATGAAGGGTCAGAGCAGAGGAAGCCACTATAATGTGAATAAGGGCATGACACAAGGTTCCTGAAGCAGGTTGGAACAAATCTATAGTAAGTTGAAAACTCTGTCCTCAAGTGTTACACTTTATCTGTGTGAAGACACACCCTTGATTTTATACATGCTGGAATCAGATCTGTGTCTGGGGGAGGAACCTATGATACCGATTCAAAAGAAGGCAGGAATGAATGAAGAGATGAAGCCAAACTTGTGGCATAAACAGACAGTGTTGAGAAAATGGTGAAAGAGTTGTAGGAATTCAGTGTCAAATATGATGTGATTTGTGTGGACAAAGACAAATGAAAAGGAGACGGGGAGGATAAGGTGAGAGGTTGGAGTTAAAGTTTGAGACAAGCTCTACAGATTTTTATCTAGTCAAAAAGGTAAGGGGTACAAACAGGGAAGAAGACAGGGTGGAGATGCATTGTATTACCTAACTGAACCAGATATATAAGCCAAGTCTTGTTATGAAGTGGAATAACTATTAAGATGGTATGGTTTGACAGGAAGAGCCAGAACCAAATGTCCCTATATAAAGTAATGATGAGGCAGTCCAGAAGGAGGAATGGGTCATTATAGCAAAGTTTTAACTGAGGAGTAGAGAAATAGGGGGGAAAAAATCACTAAAGAATACTGCTCTGGTATTTTAAAGATCAAGTAGCTAGTACTTGCATTGAGGGTGGTGCTTCTCTGATGCAGCTAAAAGTCCAAAGTATAGATGGATTTTCTCTGTAGCTGGTCAGCTGGGAATCTAATGGTAATATTAGTATCATCAGGCTTCAGAGTCAAACCCTCTTTAAGAAATTGGGGTGGAATACAATTCTCAGAACTCTTGCTTGACTTTCTGTAGGTTCTGAGAGAGAGTGCTTATGTTGAGTCATAGGCAGAAGGGTGTATGCATTTTTAGAAAATAGATACAAAAAGCTGGATACTTAAGTCCATACATGAATAACCTAAGTATCAGAAAAATCTTGGCTGGACACTTTTGGCAAAAGTTAAGTGACCCAGAAACAACACCAAGCCATTACGTGAGCTCAAGCACAGGAGGGGCAAAGTGCTGTGCTTTGTAAAGAAGCTGTATATAATATTGAAAAAGTGAATATGTGTAAATAGTAACGATATATTAAAAGATGGACATACCACTTAAGTTCTTGTCCTTGAACTAATTATTGTGGTGTCCTTTTCTATAGGTTATTTGAAAACTGCCAGTTCTTAGCATGCAAACCTTATGCACCTACAGGGCTACATGTCTTTACAAATGAATGCTCTTCTTTTTCATGTACTGCCTTCAATCAGTAGTTGACAGGCTTTTTAAGCTGTGAGCTAGTGACACAGTTCAGGTCAGAGGTGAATGGGTGGGTGGATGGGTAACAAGACCCAGCTGCTGCTGCCACTTTTCCCTGTGGTGGCACTGGAAGCAACTGCTGCCAAAACCACCTGCTGCTGGAGCACAGGCTGTCTCTGGACCAGATCAAATAGCTCTGCCAGCCAGATCTGGCCCCACCCTTAAATGTTGGGGGGGAGGAGGGGCCTCAGGCCATCTCATTCATCAAATCTATTTGAGATTCTCATGTTACCCATAAACTGTTTTTTCTCCTGTTTTTAAACATTTTTGGCATCAATAGACATCAGCTGTGAAGAGCATGCAGTCATATAACAAGTCCCGGTTTGCAGAGGAAGTGAAACTAGTACCCTCAGTATTTCAGATCATAATTTATACTATGATGTGTGTTTTCTTTAAGGGAACTTTATTTAGTTAAGAAAAAAAAAAGCTTTGACCTTGTTTGCCCAGGTAAAACAATCATGCCCTCTATTGAAAACCACATTAATGTAATTCAGAGCTAAACATGTAGACTTACAAGACTTCACCTACAAGCTTCAAGTGTACCCTAAGCATTGAATTTCTAATCAGAAACACTGAAATGGCTGAAAGAGATTTCTTTTAAATTTATATTAATTTGTTGCTGTTAACTTGGAGTGAGGTAAACTTTGTAAAATTAAGTAAGTATTAATATTTATTCATGTGAAAATTTTTCTACTAGTAGACAAGGTCCCCCTAACCAAAGATCTTGTAATCTAGTTGAAACATGATACATAAGGCAACAGTATTATTGTTATTTTTTGCTTTTTTGACTTTGATAAAACACTTACTATTTCACTGTTAGTTGGAAAGAATCTTTAGAGTGTCTCTCTCTCTCTCTCTCTCTCTCCCTCTCTCACTCTCTCTCTCCCGCTTCTCTTGTTTTGTAGAATGTTTCAGTAGAACTGCTAAAAATGGTTCCATGGAATGTAGGTTTCTTGCTGAATGTGCAGATATGAACTAGTTTTATGGACTTCAATGTGTTTTAGTGAAATAGAACGTACTGTATTTATACAGACAAGCTAGAAGGTAACATACATTTTGTGGCATGGCAAAGTCTGGTAAAACTGAGACTTGCGTCCATTAAAATTACTATAGAATCAATGAGAAAAGACTTCATTCTTTTTAACTAGCTTTTTAATATGTAATTTTAAAAAAAAGTTTTTTCTCTAAGTTACCTTTTTTAAAATGATAAAATCTTCCTTTGCATTAAGGCTGCCAGATGTGACTGTTGTAAGTCGCAAGGAACTCTCAAAGAGAAAGTGCAATGGCGTGGAGAAATGAAACATTTTTGTGATCAGCACTGTTTACTGCGTTTCTACTGTCAACAAAATGAGCCTAATATGACAACTCAAAAAGGACCTGAAAACTTGCATTATGGTATGTAACGCTTTATAAATGCTAAATGACAAAATGTAAAAAAAAATATTTTATAAGGAAGTCTCACAAATTTCACATGTGGATCAAATTTTACTTCAGTTGAAAGATTTGTAGATAGCAGTATGAGCTCAGGTTTGCAAAGTGGAAACTTCTCTAAATGAGCAATTATAAGTTGATTAAATGGTTTTCATTGCATTAAATCCTATTGTGCCAGCCACTCTCAAAACATTTGTCTTATTGTTATAAATGTTGCTTACTGCTTCAGCTGTAGAGAAAATACATAATTAGCTAACTAACTGCAAGTAAAATTAGTATAAACAGACCAATATCAGAATGGCAGGGGGGTTTCAAGTGTGGTTCTACAGGTGTTTATTTTAGATCCAGTGCTGCTTAAATTTTTGTAATAACCAGGATACAGGAATATAGAGCTTCCTGATCAAGTCTGCAAATGATGCAAATCTAAGAGGGGTTGGAAGCACTTTGGCAGATAGAATTCAGAAGGATTTTGATTAAATTAAAGAATGGGCTATAGGCCATAAAATGAAATTCAACAAGGGAAAATGCAAGGCACTTAGTATCATAGCATCTTAGTGCTTAGGGTCGGAAGGGACCTAAACAGATCATCAGGTCTGACCCTCTGCCCCGGGCAGGAACGGGTGCTGTGGTCATACCCCCCCAGCCATATATCTGTCCAGCCTCCTCTTGAAGACCCCCAAGGTAGGAGAGAGTACCACCTCTCTTAGGAGTCCATTCCAGAGCATGGCAGCCCTAACTGTAAAGTAATGTCTACAGATGTCCAGCCTGAACCTTCTCACTAACAATTTGTGGCAATTATAGCTAGTAACCCCGGGTGGTGCCTGGGGGAACAAAGCCTCCTCCAGTTCCCTCTGGTCCCCCCTGGTGAGTTTGTAAAAAAGCCACCAGATCCCCTCTCAGCCGTCCCTTGTGAAGGCTGAATAGGTTCAGGCACTTTAGACTCTCTTTGTAAGGGCTGCCCCTTGACCATGTGAGTGGCCCTGCTCTGGACCCTCTCAATGCTAGCCACATCCCTCTGAAAGTGCGGCGCCCAGAACTGGACACAGTACTCCAACTGCGGCCTGATCAACGCCACATAGAAGGGAAGGATCACCTCCCTGGACCTGTTTGTGATGCATCTGCAGATGCACGACAAACTGTGGTTAGCCTTAACTAACCACTTCCTTGCATTGGCGGCTCATGTTCATCCTGGAGTCAACAATGACTCCAAGATCCCTTTCTGCCACTGTGTTGACAAGAAGGGTGTTCCCCAGCTTACAGGTGTGTTGCTGGTTCCTTCTCCCTAGATGCAGTAGCTTGCACTTCTCTGCATTGAATTCCATCCTAGTCTCATCCACCCATCTCTGTACCCTGTCCCTCCCCTCCAGCGTGCCCACCTCACCCCACAACTAGGTGTCATCATTTGGACAGCGTGCTTTCCACACCCACATCCAGATCGCTGATAAAGATGTTGAACAGTACAGGCCCCAGGTGTATACCTAAGGAAGAAAAGACAAATGCATGAATACAGAATGGGGGATACCCTTACACCCCAATTTCTCTTTGCTTGTAGTTTCTAACATTTTCATTCATTCTCTTGTTCATAGAAACTTGTCTAGTAACATTGTGATAGAGGAGCAATCAGTGCTGCTCCTGTGGTGCTTCCAAATTAAACATTTATCATTGTAAGTTAATTATATGTACTAATTACATACTGAAAACAGTAAATAGGTTAATATTGGATCTCTTTATGTTTTTAGATCAGGGCTGTCAAACTTCCCGAACAAAAATAACAGTAAGTATAGAAAATTATAATTATAATCTGTTTAAATTGTTATTTTGAATGCTAGAAAGGACACTGTAAAAAAAATAAAAATGATTAAAATAGAACATTAATCTGTTATTTTATGCTTTTTGTTTTTATGATCAGTAAAGCTAGATCTGATAAGTTTTATTTTAAAAATATATATCCCTGCTATGTTGTTTTACACCTTTTTGGTAGAACAAACCAAAATGTATCTATGGCAGAAGTCAGGGCAGAGATGCACTGTAGGCCACTTCTAGATGTTATTTCAATTGCAATTGAGTACTTTCTGTGTGATGAAAATGTTGCTCAATAGGCAGGGTTTCAAGTGCAAAGGCCAGGTCATTCAGAGGGGGAAAAGTGGCATTTCCCCTGCTGGCCACCTGGGGGAGCTCGGAGCTCAAACCTGGTCAGTAGCACAACTATAGGTATACCAGGACCATGAGTTGAAATATGTGCATGGAGGGTGTATTTTCTCTCCTGTTGAATACTCAGTGTTAGGCAGCAGAGGTAGGATGGTAGAGGATTCCCCTGTCTCACCTCCACTACCACTGCCCACTTCTGCCACTGGGACTGGGGGCTGAGTAACATGTGGGACATATTATTCCCTCCTCCAGAGCTGGGTGACACCTGCTGAGGGATTTGCTGGGCAGAGTGTGGGGTGGGAGGAATACTTCTCCTGCACAGGGTCCACTGGGGATTCTCTTCCCCTAGTACTGGGCAAAGTGTTGAGTAGGGGGAAAAGTCCTTCTTCAGTGGAGGCAGGGATGCAAGGGAAAGCCCTTTCGTGACGGG
>NW_005841882.1:4315797-4359620 GCF_000455745.1 Alligator sinensis | reverse complement strand
GAATGCAAGGGAAATCCCTTTCCTGACTGGAAACAGGCAAGCAGAGAGGACCAGACATTTCTCTCCTGCAAAGCCAGGCACAAGGGAGAAATCCCTCAACTGCTCAGAGCAAGGTGCTAGAGATTCCTTCTCTGTGTGCTGGGCAAAGTGTATGGGGGAATCCCCCATCATGGAGTCAGGTGGGGGGGGAATCCCTCCCCCACTGATCCAGGGGCACCAGGAGCCAGGATTTCCCCTGCATACCTGGCTCTACCAGGTAGAAATTTCCCCCATGCACCTGGATCCATGGGAGGGAGGGGGTAGAGATGGGGATCCTCCATCACTGGGATGCTGCTGCAGATAGGTGTCTGGTGAGGTCAAGTGTACCGGGGGAAAAAGCACTATCTATTAGCATTTTAATGATGTAGCCCAACCTTGAAAGTGAAAGGCCAAAATAAGGCCTATGATCTTACAAACAGCTATTCTCTGGAGTCTTCCTATTACTGTATATACTTCACTTGGACTGACAGACTGAGTGTAATTAATTTCCAAGGATTTGTGTCTGTGTGAAGGGGACAAAAGTTACAGGCATGTATGGAGTATAGAGTAGCCTTAACTTTTGACTTAAGTTATTTTGTTCCAAAAAATGTTTTAATAATGGTTTCTTTCTGTAGATAACTTAAATTTAATATAAAACTTTCTGTGTCTCATGCAGGGTTTTTGTAATGATTATTTTCCAGGGGAGCTAGACTGGCTCCTTCAGACTCTTTAGTATATTAAGGAAAACTTATTTAGGCTTAGGGATAGCAAACTGTTAAATCGCATAAAAATTTTAATATATGTTATTTACAATAATTTAGATAAATGTTTTGAGCTATTTGAGTTTGCCCTAGTAATGAGGAAGGTCAGCCATTCAGAGCCACGTTTCTAAAGCATCTAGCATTTTTTGTTAATTAGATCACATGTATAGAAACTTATAGACAGCTTACCTCAGTTTACACTTCGAAGTAAGAAACACCTGAGATCCAATAGAGACTTTTACATTTTAGAAAACACACGAGCCACTGCTGCTAGAGTTCTTTATCATTTAATTGTTTTACTGCTTCCTTTTTGAAACATTGAACATTCTTTCTCATTTTTATTTTGTGTGGCAAAATACATATGAAAATCAATTTGAAAACAGCTCTCTTTAACAGTGTGTTTATTTGGAACTAATTCAAGCCTAGATAATGTTTTATCATGGAAAAGCACTTTGATGTATGGATCTTTGGACTTGGTGCATTTCTAGAAGTGGCGTTGGAATATTCTTGTGGAGCCAGGAGGTAGAGCCTGAATTACATATTTTCAGGATCTTAGAATAATCCTAAATAGAAAGCTGGAGTTAAGAGATGAGTAGCCTTGATGGAGTGAGGACCTATGGCTTCTAATGCATTTAAAAAAGGTCAAATTTTGAACCTAAAACCATATAGCTGTCTTGTTTTTCTGAAGTTTGGGTTCTTAAAAGTTTTTACAAACAAAAAAAATTATGTTTTAGTGCACAGGTTTCTAATATGAGAGCAGTCATGTTGATGTATTAAATGACAACATGGCAAAACATTCTGTACTTCAAATATAAGAGCAGAACTAATTAAATGTTGATGTTATATTCTAGACGGTAAGTATTCATATTAGAATGATTGATAGCTTAAGATTGATAACTAAAAGCAGTTGAGACCTAAAGAATAAGTGAATAGTACTGTTGTGTCTTTATACGTGTCTTCCTACTCCACAAATGTTAACTGAGATTTGAAATTGAAAGCTTTGAACAGAAATCAATAATTGGGCAACAATAAATGCTTTTTTAAATTTGCTTTTCTATAGGGTTCAGCACCACCACCTTCTCCAACACCTAATAAGGAGATGAAGAACAAGGCAGTTCTTTGCAAACCTTTGACAATGACAAAAGCTACATACTGTAAACCTCATATGCAGACAAAATCTTGTCAGACAGGTAACAACTGAATTTTAATTGAAGCATTTATTGCAGGCTTGATGATTTTTAATTACCGTATCTATTTGAATCCAAGACAAGGGGCACAGGCAGCATGGATGCAGGCACTGTATGGGGGGCAGGCGGCAGAGAATACAGGCAATACAAGGGGGCAGGCAGCCGCGGAAACAAGTGGTAGGATATCAAGGGGGCTACTTTCTCCTGTGCCTCTGCTTTCCCTGCCGTAGCAGTGGGCGGGATGAATTTAAGATGACACTCTGATAATTTGATTCTATACATGGAAAATGTTAACATTTATAATTTTTCTATATATAGAATCCAATTACTGGGGGGGTCATCTTAAATTCATAATGGTATTCAGGTAAATGCAGTCTATTGGTGTGGAATATGCTACAAAATGGAATTTTTTTGAGCTCTTCTTATAAGGTGATATCTGTTAAGTCCCTAACAGTATTTTATCTTCTTTTTAAAGAAGATGATTGGAAAAAAGAGTATGTTCCAGTGCCTGTTCCTGTACCTGTCTATGTTCCGGTGCCTATGCACATGTATAGTCAAAATGTTCCTGTTCCTACAGCAGTTCCTGTTCCAGTAAGTCAGACATGAGCTTTATCTTTAAACATTATTTCATTCATTTATGTCTAAGAGAACACTTCGGGTTGGTGTCAGTTTGTAAGTTGTAGCTATTATTGATTGACCCTCCCTTTTTGAAGAAGAGCAGTGCTCTGCAGTTGACACTAACTTCCTGGCCCCTTTTTCAGTAAGCCAAGCTCTTATGATGCTTATCTACTGTAGCAGCAGTTTTAATTATACTTCCATCTGCTGAATGCACATGGGCAATCAGTAGGAAGCAATATGGGAATAAAGGAAAATGAGAGATTTTGGATCTTGAAGGGATGGCAAAAAGAGGAGGAAACAAATGCCAAGAAGAATGTCAGAGCTGAAGGGAAAACCAGGATGAGATTAGGATTTTAAAACTGCCAGTTTGTTAATTTTGTTAATAGTTATCACTTACATTGCACATTACATCTAAGTGGTAAAAAGAATTTTGCTCACTTTACAGGTGGGGAAAATGAAGCCACAGAAAGAGGTTAATGACTTGACCAATGTCACAGACAGTGGGTAGTTAGAGTCAAAACTAGGATTAGAACTCAGGAGTTCTGGATACATTCATAGCTCACACCGTAAAGTTGTGTGCTTCTCACAATGCCATTTTCCCCTCCTCTGTGTCATTTTTAAAAATTCTGGTTCATCCATGTTTAGGGTTTTCTACCTGTCAGTACTTGTATACTAGATTCTACTGAGAGAAAAGTATCTAAGCCATGGATGGCTTCTTTTAAAAGATGGGTATAGTGAGTCTGCATTTTCATGCTTACCTCTATTACTGGTAGCAATATATTACAAGTGAATTTTAAAAAAATAATTGATTTCTGTTTTGCATAGGTGCCAGTTCCAGTGTTTCTGCCCACTACTCTGGATAGCAATGAGAAGATCCTTGCAGCAATAGAAGAACTGAGGGGTAAAATCCCCTCAAATTCTTTGGAGGCTGAGCTACTGACCATAGCAGAGATGATGCCTGAAGATGATGGGAAAACAGAAACTACTGATCTGAACAGTATGTTTTTATTTCTGTGACCCATGAATCATTTTGCTTGTGTGTATGTATCCAAAGGGATTTTTAAATTGCATTTAGATTTTTTTAAATGAAAAATTGCTCTTGGTTAATTCTTAATTTAATTGAAAATCTTCTCTGTTTAAACCATTTCTAGACTATTCCAGTATAACTGACATGAAGATATTTAAAATAGATTCCATGACTTGGTTGCCATGGCAAAAGTGCTAGAATTCTTTTCTTTGCTTGGGGCAACCACCTTCTTTAATATGTCTAGTTTAAAACAAAAACACTAGTAAAAAACCAAAAGAACGCTCATCACATTCAGGAAAGTTTATCTTTACCATTGTGTCTGACCATTTCTCTGAATGGCAACAAAAATAATCTATTCTTGCAGCAGCACTTTCCTATGGTGTCTTCAAGTGCATATGATTTTAAGTGACTTAAAAGCCCATGGAAGCTTTCCCTTAGCCTTTTTTTCACTGTTTCCTCCAAATGTATCCAGAGATGTATGCACATATTTTGGCTCTGATATCCAGGAGAATTACAAGGCTGCAGAAGTTTCATCTGTCATATTTTAATGAGTGCAAAACGAGAGTCATATTCCCTTCTCAGTTGATGAGTTGGAGGCATTACTGGACAAGCTTTGCCAGGTTGCCACGTGCTTTTTACTAGATCTGTTGTCAGAATATGCAAATATCTGTGGATGGAGCCCTTCCTATGGAGAGAGTTTGGAGCCAAGCTTCTTTAAGAAGTTAGGAAGATTCTTATTTCCCTTCTTCCCTCCTTTTTTGGTTTATCCTTGAGTTGCTTATTCCTCCTTAACCCTTCCCTCCTTGGTTTTAGAGGTGTCTTCTACATGGAATCCAGGGTCTGAACTGTCATGGTTTCCATCCCTGACTTTGACAGGAGACTCCCTTAGCTAACAAAGGCAGAATAGGCTAGAGGACACCTCTACCTCTAGTTTGAAAGAAGTTTGCAAAATAGCCAAATATGAAATGATAATTGGACACTGTCTTGCCTAGCAGAGTAAGTAAGGGACCACTAAGTTTCTGCATTGTCTTGGCAGTCACAGGAAGCAATTAACTAGAAAGTGGTTTGGTTTTTTTATTTCATTACAGGTGTAATAATTGAATCAGACCTGCTAAACTCTGATACAGAAACACAGACAAGTTTGCCTGATGTTCCCTATGAACCAGACCTTGATATTGAGATTGATTTTCCAAGAGGTACTTGGCTATGTTTATAATAATCTGAAATACTGTACTGGTAATCTTCATAACACTGTGGACAGTAATCTGTATAGCCATTTTTTCAGGACAGTTTTGACTGTAGGCTCTACATGTCTTCCTCCTTTTGGAAGGTGACTGTTCAGCCTTCGCAGACAGAGGATGTTTGGAAGTAGAGCACTTTGCTCTGGCTCCAGCAGGAGGAGGACAGGGTGGACAAAGTTGTTTGCACTGTTCAGGTGTAAGTACAGGCTTGGGAAAACTTGTAGGGCTCTTCCAAAGTGCCAGAGATCCCACTCTGGCACCCTGGAGGAAAATAATGAAAATCTCTGTATTGCCTGATGCTTGAATGGAGAGTGAAGTGCAAGCCTTGATCAAAAAGGAGAAGAGCATGCTTCATATTTAGCAAGTAATAAGCTTGTACCTTGCTCTTTAGTGGAGAAAGCAGTAGAATTTTGCTGAATTGTCCAGTTGCCCATTCCTGTCTTTGAGAGTGTTGGTTCTGATTTAGATTGGCAGAGACCTCCAGAGGCCCTGATTGGTGAAGGGCAGTCCTGTTCTTGGCCACCAAAATCCCTTCCCTTCTAGCTCTTCCCTGAATGCACATGGAGATCTGTGACTGGAGAGAGGGATCAGTTCAGCTCCAGCTAAACTCCCATCCCAGATGCCAAATACTCTTGGGCATTGCAGCAACCATTTTTGCTGCTGAAAGTTCCTTGCTTTCTCAGTCCTGTAGGTAAAGTAGAACTCCTAGAACTGGGTTTCAAGGATTACTTTAGGGATTAAGATAGACTTTTTTCCTCTGAGCAAGCATAGCAAGGTACCTATTGGGTTTTTTAAAGCTTCTTCACTGTATAGAGGCTTGAGGTGTAAGGATAAGGATATATGCAAGAGCGTTATCTGACTTCTTTCAGTTAGTTGTCACTGTATATATATCTAACAATCTCCATTGTTTAGCAGAGTGTCTAGGGCTAAGGTGCTGGAGTTAACTTGGTTACATCATCTAGGAGGTTATAATAGAACCTGTTATTCTCAACAGTTAGTCTTTATATCTTCTAATGTCTTCTAATGTCATGCTGGTTTATACTTATTTATTATTGGGTCACTTGTTCATTTACATATTGGCTGAAATCTACTGATACTAAAGTTTGCATAAGTGAAAAGAAAATTGGAAAAAGTCATGCATTATGTTTTTTAATAAGGTGCAGAGTCCTAGTGACTTTAGTCATTAAAAATGTTCTAACACCTTTGAAAATTGTTTAAAAAATAACTATTTTGATACTTACTTCCAAATTCTGAAACCTGCGCCAAATATATTTGCCTTGTAATTGATTTATGTAGTTTATAATCTTTAATCATGTAATTTTGCAGAAATTTTATAATAATAGGTTTAATATTTGCAGCGGCTGAAGAGCTTGATACAGAAAATGAATTTTTGCTGCCTCCTGTTTTTGGGGAAGAATATGAAGAACAGCCAAGACCTAGATCCAAAAAGAAGGTAAAAACTAAAAATCTATTGCTAATTAATATTGTAATATGTCTTGTTTATTCTTTGAGTTGGAATAGTACATGTGTTCCAGTCTTTAAATTAATTTAGTATACAACTTACTTCAGTATTGTTGTCTGGCAGACGAAGTAGAATATTAACTCCTGAAATCTATTCCCATCTTTGATAATGATTTCCATAGTCCTGAACAGATCACTTAACCACTGCTTCAATTTCCTTATTTATGGGTGGAAATAGTAATGCTTGTAACCTGATGTAATGTTGTGGTGAATTATGGAATGAGTTTATGATGTAAAATACTTGCAATTCACATGCTTTGCTGTGTAACAGACTAAGCTGTATACCCTTCATCCCAATCACAAGTCCATTGATTCTCTTTGGTGCTTAGAATATTGCCATCATTTTCTGAAATTTTGAATGTTATCTGAATGCAGTTATGTAACGCCATGTTATATGCAGGCAAATGGAAAAATGTCACTGAGTTGAGCATAGGGTCCTTACTGTTGCAGCTCTCAATATTAAGAGAGATTTATCAACTGCTGTATATACAAGCTAGAAATATTTTCAGTTGCTCATACCTTTCCCAAACTTTAAATTTTCCAGTTTGAAGTTATCTGGGCTTACAGGGCTGACTAAATTTGGCTTTGGATTTTCCCAGGAGACTCACAGGGACCTGGCACCTGAGACTCACAAGCCCCTGTGGGGGCTACAGGGCAAGGCAGCAAATTTGCCTGGTCCTGGTGAACCACATCATAATACCAGCAATCAGAGTTTGTTTGCATTATGTCTGTGGCAACCCCCAGCCAGGTTTCAGACCGGAGCTGCCCAGATCCCTATGCTGACAACCATCCCACATGTTCAAACTAGAGCCATAAAAAACAGCCACAAAGATGTTCCATATATTTTCATGGAGAATCTTTGTGGCTGGTTTGATATTTTATGGCACCATAAATTTGCTGAATGTATGGCACATTGGTATTTATGGTGCAAGTCTCATATTAATCCTATCATAAATATAACTTGTCAGAGACCTATGTCAGCATGTTGAATGAAGTGTATATGTTATAAGAAACTTACCTCCTGGCTCTAGCTGAATTAAATATAAATAGCCTTAAAATACTTTTACAGTTTGAAATCTTCCTTGGAATGAGTCTGTAATTGGCTTTTTTATTTAAGGCTCATATTAATATTAAACACATTATTTCAATAATAGGGAGTGAAGAGGAAAGCAATATCAGAGTACCAGTCTCATGATGATAGCTCTGAGAATTCAGAGTGTAGTTTTCCCTTCAAGTATGCATATGGTATAAATGCATGGAAGCACTGGGTAAAAACTAGGAATTTAGATGAAGATCTGCCAGAATTAGAGGAATTGAAATCAAGTAAGTATTCCCACATATCTTTCATTCAGGTGTTATTATTTTTATTAATGAACCTCTGTATTGGTCTGTATCACCCCTTTTTTAGAATCTAATTCCCAAAATAGATATTTTAATTTATATTTTCAATTCTCATTAAGTTCCCATGATCAACAAGATTATTTTACTGTAGAAACTGTTTTTCCCTTCCTTTTCTGCCCCCACCCCCTGACTCCCAAAATGCAGGGGAATTTGGGAACTTTCAGAATTTACTGTGACCCCTTTGTGCTTCTTACTGACCCTCACCTCTCTTTTGGGTCTTCTTTAACTACACAGGAGGGACACCCTACTCTTCATTAGAGCAGTGGTTCTCAGCCTTTTCAGATTCAAGGTGCACCCCTCCTTAGTCTCAAGGCACCCCTCAGAAAATGCCAGCTCTTAGTTTTCACCTTTTTATTTTACTACAGAAAATAATAGAACAGTTCTTCTGTTGCAAAGAACTCAGAAAGACCACAGCATGGCACAGTGCTTCTGACACTATGGATTCTTGTTTAAAATCTCTGGGGTTTATCTTGTGAATCACGTTTGCACACCTAACAGTGCTAACATTGTGTTGCATCTCAAGGTACCCTAGGGTGCTGTGGTACCCTGATTGGAAATTACTGCTTTAGGGCATCTGCATCTGGGAATGATGTTAGTACCAGGATCCAACATAGGTTCTACTTCAGTGGGCTTTGGTGCCCTTACTGCAGTTCTTGCAAGTGTTCTCTGATACCAGCATTTGCCTTTTTTCTTGGGGGCCAAGCATTTCCACTGTTGTTCTTCTACCCCCATGCTTTAGATCTCAAAAGGTTCCTTTGGACCGTTTTGCCTCTATCTTCTGACAGAAGGAACAGTAGATTCTGGGGATATATATAATGATCTTCACCCTATAGCAAAATGCAGTGCAGTCAGTATATCCCTAAATTGAGCAGCTTGTGGTCCTGTCTTTTACCTCTGAATTTGATTAGAAGTTCTCTGTGGGGACCAATATACCATTTTTTTCCAAAGAAAACCAGATAGCAATAGTGTTGTGTAATGTAGTATTCATTTTCTTTATTTTACAGCAAAATCTGTGAAATTAAAGGAAGACCTATTATCACATACTTCAGCTGAGTTAAACTATGGATTGGCACATTTTGTCAATGAAATTCGAAGGCCTAATGGAGAGAACTATGCACCTGATAGCATTTATTATCTGTGTCTTGGGATTCAAGAGGTTAGTAGAGTCTTTAGAAATAAATAGTGGAGCTGATATTTTGACTGCAATATGCTTTAATAGAAGATTGGGCAGGGGCGGGCAAGATGCAGCCCACCAGCCCATTCTATCCGGCCCGCAGGGCCCATAAAAAATTTGGAAAATTAAATATTTTTCTGCCCCTGGATGCCTGTCATGCAGCCCTCGATGGCTTGCCAAAACTCAGCAAGCAGCCCTCCGCCCAAAATAATTGCCCGCCCATGACATTGGGGGTAAGCACAAATATTTATTGGTTAATTTATATAGCAAATGCAAATCCACAGAGCCAAGCAATAGCCTCCTTGTTAACTGAGTTCAAAATTATTAATTCGCCTCTTAGTTTGTAGAGGGGACACTCCTCAATGTGCAACATTGTTTGTGTCTCTCCACAAGAGCACTTCTTACTGGTTGATAAATAGGCATGACTAATATAGAAATTATGATTTGGAAGACAGAAAAGCTCTTGTACATATTCTTTTAAACCTTTTGCTAAGGGACAGTAAAGGAATGTATAGTCTAAAAATGTCAATTTTCCATGTGTTGTGTTGTGTTTGTGTTATCATGGGTGAGAGTGTGTGTGTGTGTATGGTTTGCTCAAGATGACTTTTTAGTAATACAAAGTGAAACAAGGAGTAAGTTCTCTGCATACAAAATGAAGATAAAATACCTTTAAAATATAATGCATCATAGAATCATAGAAATTAAGGGCTGGAAGGGACCTCAAAAGATCGAGTCCAACCCCCTTGCTCAGGGCAAGAATACTGCTGAGATCAAATGATCCCAGCAAAATGTCTTCAGTTTCCTCTTGAAGACTTCCAGGGTTGGGGACTGCACCACCTCCTTGGGAAGTCTTTTCCAGAGTCTAGTGGTCATCCTTACCTTTATAGAAGTTCTTCCTTGCATCCAACCTGAAACCATCCTCTAACAGTTATAGCCGTTGCTGCTTGTCCTCTTCTGGGGCGCCCTAGTGAATAGTCTTTCTCCCAGCTCCCGATATTCACCCCTTACATACTTATAGATGGCCACCAAATCCCCCCTCAGTCTTCTGTTTCCCAGGCTGAACAGTCCCAGATCTCTTAGTCTTTCCTCATAAGGTTTGTCCTCCAGGCTGGCCAGTGTCACAGCCTGGAAAGGGGCAACCAGTGAAGGCGACCCTGGACTCAGGGTGTTTGCATTTGCTCATTTGCACTGACTTAATACCGCGATACAGAAAGCAGGCCCTTTAGCCATGACATGTATATACAGGGACAAAACCACTTACAAAAGATGCTACTTGCCGATCCAAATAATAGACTATCATGGGGAGATGAAGGTCGGGTTAGCACCAAGTTTAGCCTGTGACATGGTCTTCGGAAGGGATTGGTTTCCTATATATGACGTTTTGGAATGGGTCAGGGAAACCAAAATGAAGTACCAACATTTGAGGTATAATGAGGTGTGGTTGGGAGAAGACAAGACCCCTGTCCCAGAAGAACAAGATGAAGGTTTTGATATAAGAAGGGTCGCAAGCAGCACCCACTTCCAACAGGCACAGAGGGACAATTCTGACTTAAGAAAGATCTTTGAGAATGAAGTGCAGGATGACTTCGCAGAGGAGGACTCGTGCTGTGAGGTAAGGGGAGAACTCCTTTATTGGGTCAAAAGGAGAGTCAGGGAAGGAGAGAAGATCGCTCGGTTAGTTGACCTAGCCTCATTTTGTAAGACCCTGTGGCAGTTAGCACATGCCACCCCTCTAGGAGGTCATTTGGAGAGAAATAAGACATCAGCTAAAATCTCCCACAGTTTTGGTTTTTTTTGGCTGAGGCTTCAGGAGGAAGTCACTCGCAGGTGTGCAGCATGTCTTGAGTGTCAGCACGCCAGGGAAGATAAGCCACCCAGGGCCTCACTGCAGGTTATACCAGTGCTAGCAATTCCTTTCTCTCATATTGCATTAGATATAGTGGGATTTTAACCGATCAAGGCACAAATTTTATGCCTGGGGTTATATGGTCAACGTGCCATACCTTGGTGATCAAACCACCTCTGCACGTCCATATATCACCCTCAAACTAACAGACTGGTGGAGAGGCTGAATGGTACAATCAAGTGGATGCTCTAGCACAGTGCCTAGAGTGAACCTAAGAAGTGGGACTTTTTGGTACCCCTCGTCTTTGCGATTCACAATGCCCCGCAAGAGTCAACTCAGTTCTCTCCCTTTGAACTGGTATACGGGCATATGCCCTAGAGTTTAATCCAAGTACTTAGGGAAGAATGGAAAAGACCGGGAGCACTGTTGGTTGGGGCGGACACTTACCATCATGAACTGCATGCTCAGCTACACACTGCACAACAGATAGCTAGTGAGAACTTGAGAGGAGCTTAACAGAGTCAAAAAGCTGCACATGACGTAAGAACAGAGGCATAAGAATTCCAGAAAGGTGAGAGGGTGCTGGTCTTACTGCCCACCTCAACTAGCAAACAACTCATAAAATGGCAGGGACTGTTCTGAAATCCTCCACCGAGTTGGGTCCATGGATTATGAGGTCTCCTGACCAGGACGCAGGAGAGAGGCAAATCTACCACGTCAACCTGTTGAGAGAATGAAAAGATGAGGGATGGATGGTAGCCCTGGTTGGGGAATGGGAAGACATGGAACTGACTATCCTAATAAGATGCAGGATTGAAGTTAGAGGATCACATGCAGATCAGAAGAGAGTTAACCCCAGAACAGTGTGGGGAAGTAATAGCTCTAATCCAGTCATTTTGAGATGTCTTCAGAGATGGGCCAGGTTGGACATGGTGGGGGTGTACGTTGTACACAAGATTCATACTCTGGCATCCAGTGCCACGACTTCTACATCAGGTCGTTCAGGAGGAGCTGGAAAAGATGCTTGAGCAAGGCATTAGACTATCACGTAGCCTGTGGAGGAGCCTGGTAGTGCCAATAGCAAAGCCAGATGGGTCTTTATGACTTTGTATTGACTTTAGAAAACTGAACACTCTGGCAACATTTGATGCCTTCCCTATACCCCACATCATACAACTGATAAAGAAGATTGGGGAGGCCAGATTTATTACCACCCTTAACCTGTCAAAAGGGTATTGGCAGGGCATGATGGCCATTAATGATTGCACCAAAACGGCCTTTGGGACACCTTGGGGACTATACGAGTTTCTGCAAATGCCTTTTGGGCTTCATAGAGCAGCAGCCACCTTTCAGAAATTGATGGACACCATCTTGGCACCTCATGGGGCCTATGCTGCAGCCTATATAGACGATATTATCTTTACTAAAACCTGGCCCCAACACCTCCAGGCTGCAGTGGCTGGGGGGATGATAGCCAATCCTAGAAAATGTCTTGGCAGATAAAGATGCAAAGTATTTAGTAGGGGTGTAAAAAGCGGGCCCTGTTTGTTTCGGATTCGGCCCAAATCAGGGGCGGTGATTCAATTCGGATTCGGCCCAAATCGGGGGCAGTGATTCAATTTGGATTTGGCCCAAATCAGGGGCAGTGATTCAATTCGTTGATTCGGATCACTGTCCCTGATTCAATTCACCTGAATCCAAATCTGAAGATTCGATACTTATTCGGAGAATCAGCGATTCGGACACAGACATAGCTTTAGAAGTTTTTTCTACGTACCTTGAGGTAGCAGGCACAGCTTGTGATCGCTGCAATGCTGGGGTGCATGGAGCATCCCACAGGAGTGCAGGGGGACCCTCACATGCTCAGTGGTGACCCCGGAAGTGGACCAGAAGTACTTCTGGTCCATTTCCGGAGAGCATGCTGGGGGGCCGCCGCGCGCCTCCCCCGGCTTGTGATCGGCTACAGGGGGACCCCTCTGCACGTTCCCCGATGGACCTGGAAGTAGGCCACAAGTGCTTCTTGTCCACTTCCGGGTCTGCTGCCAAGTGCGCTGGGGAGCCCCCTGTGCTTCTGTGGGACACTCTATGCACCCCAGCATCACAGCATTCACGAGCCCCTGCTACCTAGTGGTATGTAGAAAAAACATTTAAAGCTGTCTCTGTCCAAATCTTTCCAAATGTTTCCGAATTGATTCAAAGGGTTCTGATTTGATTTGGAGAGATTAAAGAGTCCTCTGATTCAATTTGGATTCGGGGATTCAGCCACTGAATTGGGCCAGATCTCCACTGAACCAAATTGGGGACCGAACCTTCGCACAGCCCTAGTATTTATGCTTTTTGGTAGGACAGGGCGTTATCAAACTGTTAGCAGACAAGATGGAAGTTATCTGTCAGTTCCTAGCCCCACGCAACCAGAGACAGATGCACTTCTTTTTCTTCTGAACACGAAAGATGTGGCAGGAGAGCCAGAGGTAGTTTCCCCTCCTCCCCGCCCCTGGAACTCATGAATAGCCCCTCCGGAGCACAGGCTCTGTGACGCTCTATTGCCCAATAAGTTGAAATATTTACAAATGGGAGGTTAGTCGTCATGGACCCAAATCCTTCTTCTACAAACTCAGTATACACCTTAGGAGCAAAATTTGCTATATCCTTCATACATTCAAGATATACTACACCCCATCTCATGTAATGATCGTGCACAGCTATCAGCAGAAGCATTTCTTTAAAGGCATGTAAATGCTTGTGCCAGTTTTCTTTGCAGTCAGCCCTGACTACACAAGAGAGTATTGACTACTTCCAAATAGTTCATCCATTACTTGAATATACCTTGATGGGAGTGTTCTTCCACAAATTCCTGAAGCAAAGTGCCAGTTGTTGGCAGATGCACTAATCCAGGGGTTTTCAACCTTTTTTAACAAGTGTACCCCCTCTGCCTCGAAGTTTCATCTCATGTACCCCTTTATATTTTTCTCTTGTTTTTAGGGGGCGGGGTGGGGAGCCAGATCAAGGCCCACGTGGTGAGGGAGGGAGTGGGGCAGGGGTAGGCACTGGACAGTCGGGACGGAGTGCGGGATGGAGCCACAAGAGCAGTTCATCCGGGGAGTGTGAGCAGAGAGGGGTGGCTCCTGCTGCTGCGTGCACCCTGGCAGAGGCTCTGTGCTCACTCCCAGAAGCAGGGCCAGGGGGGCAAGGGCAGTGGTGTCCCTCTCTGCGGGCTACACATGCCAACTGGATTTGGGGGGGGGCTCGCACGTGGCAGCCACCACCATCACCATGCTGCTGCCACGCTGCTTTCTTATGGCCGGTCGCACGTGCGGCTCTGTGGGCTAGTGGGCCGGGCGGCACGTGCGTGGCCCACAGAGGGGCACCACTGCCCTCACCTCCCTGGCCCTGCTCCTGGCAGCAGGCACAGAGAGTGAGCTGAGGTGAGGGGCAGGGAGGTGCTGTGGTGTACCACGTGAGGCCAGTGGCACCCGGCACACCCCATCCCCTCCCCCAGGTAAGAAGCAAAACATGGGAACGCGCCGGGGGAGACGCCGCTGCTGCAACCTGGGGCGCGTTCCATCTCCATCTGTCTGCCCGCCCGCCCACGCATACCCCCTACGGCCTTTCTAAGTACACCTAGGTGTACGCGTACCCCTGATTGACAACCCCTGCACTAATCTTTCACTGCTTTCCTTCCTGCTTTGCAGTCATCATTTCTGAATGCAACAGCTGTGCTGCAGGAAAGTTGGTCAACAACATAATAATCTAATCCTTTGCTTGAACTGGACAACCACACAATGAATTTGTTATCAACATATGCCATATTGCTTCAAATCTTATCTTCTGTGCTCTGATAGCACAGTAGTGTAATTTTCCTTTCATTATGTTGGTAGCGGTGTTTTCTGAAAAAAATCTTTTTGTCCAACCTTCAAGTCATGAAGCAGCAAAATGCTGATTAATTGCTGTTAGGTGAACCATGATGAGATGAAAGCCTCCCAACTGAATGATTACTCCTTTAGTTTCTTCTGACTAAGCCCACAAAAATTCACTTGCTTTGCAATGCAATGCAATGCCTGATCAAACGTTATGACTATGTGCTGTTGTCCCAGGTATCCTGCAGTTGTTTTACATTGCATGATGACTGTCCACATGATGACTGTCCAAATGGTGTCATACTTGGATGCCAGTACAGGCAGTATGGGACAAAGTCCAACAATCAATGATGGTGAAGAATCATCAGAAAGAAACTGGTTAAATGTTGTCCACCCTGGTACAGCGGTATTTTCTTGGTTGTTGGCTGATATTCTACCCCGTTTCCATGGTACTGCTGCTACCCTGAACAACTGTGTTGTTGAGCTTTTCATTCATGTTACTACCCATACTATGGATGAGTGGTTTCAGTGACTTGTTGTGGGTCATCATCTCTGGAATGACTTTGTTAAATTCAAATGCTGCATCCTTCCAGGTTCTTTTCCTTTGTATTATGCCAGTGCTTTCTTCAGTCTTAACTCAGAGCAATCCCAGCCAGGTCATGAATGACTACAGGACTCTGGGAGCAGGGCTCAGAGGGTTGAGGGCTCAGGTGGTTTTCTCCTCAATCCTTCTGGTTACAGGTCACAAGCATAGGAGGGAGAGAAGAGTTGCAGAAGTAAAAAGAAGACTCTGGCTCTGGTGCTTTTGTAAAGGCTTCAACTTCCATGACTGCAGTCCTCACTTCAGAGAAAGAGGCAGTGATTTGTTGGGAAGGGATGGCCTCCACCTCACTCAAATGGGGAAGAAGCCCTTCTCAGCCAGAATGGCTGACCTGCTAGACCGGGCTTTAAACTAAGTTTGCCGGGGTATAGGCAAACCACCAGTGCAAGCCTATCAACCGTCAACCACAAAATCAATAGGTCGGGCTGCACAAAGGATCTCACTCCTTCCTATCCTAGCCCAGGGACAGGACTCTTCTAGGAGTTCAGGGAAGCCTAGGGCCTCCATCGGCAGGCTCACTTACCTATACACAAATGCCAGGAGCCTGGGCAACAAACAGGAGGAACTGGCCCTTCTACTAAACAGAAATGACTATGCTCTCATAGGGATAACAGAGACCTAGTGGGATTCCACCTATGACTGAACCATAGATATAGAGGGCTACACCTTGTACAGGTAGATTCGTGTTGCAAGGAAGGGCAGAGGTGTAGCTCTCTATGTGAAGGAGCAGTACACTTCTCTACAGGTGGAGATTGGCAACCAAGGAGGGAGACTTGAGACCCTCTGAGTAAGAATATGGGGGGAATGTGGTGATGGGAATATAACAGTAGAAATCTACTATTGACCTCCTAATCAGGAGCAAGAATTTGACCATGAATTCGTTATGGAACTGGCTGAGGCTACATGCTCTTGCTGCGTGGTTGTAGTGGGTGAATTCAACTGCCCTGACATCTCATGGGAAGAGCAGTCAGCCAAATCCAGTTGGTCTCAGTGCTTCCTCACGTGCATTGACAGGCTATATTTGTCTCAAGAAGCCTACGGGCCGACAAGAGGCAAGGTGCTGCTGGACCTGATAATGGCCAAAGGGGATGATCTAGCGAGCAACCTGAAAATCAAAGGGAAGCTGAGACACAGTGACCATGAGCTGATCACTTTATCCACCGCAAAGCTAGCAAGTCGGTCAGCAATGCTGAAGTTCTTGACTTTAGGAAAGCTGACTTTCATAAGCTCAGGAAGCTAGTTGTCGAGGCCCTGCAAGGCCATAATCTAACAGAGAGGTGAGTACATGACGAGTGGTTGCTCCTCAAGGATGTGATCCTTGAAGCACAAGAGAAGTCCATTCTAGCCTCTAGAAAAAGTAGCAGAAGGGCTGGGCAACCCCCTTGGCTCAATAAGGAAATCACGGACCTCCTGTATCTAAAAAGAGAAGCTTATAAAGGATGGAAGATGGGAAACACCACTAAAGAGGAGTATTCAGCACTGGTCATCAGCTCTAGGGAGCAAACTAGGAAAGCCAAGGCTGAAACTGAGTTCAAAGTGGCTACACAAATCAAGGACAATAAAAAGTCCTCCTTCAGATGTGTGGGAAATCGTGGGGGGTGGGGGGGGAACAAGGGCAACATTGAACCCTGGCTAAACCAAATGGGGCAGCTGATAACCGACACCCAGGAAAAAGCCAATCTCCTTAACGATTACTTTGCATTGGTCTTCCATTAGCTCAAGGGGATCACCCCACCTGACAAGATGTGGGATCATCAGAAAAAGGGCGACCATATGCCCTTCATTGGCATGGTTCTTGTGAGAGAACACCTTGAGAGGCTGGCCATCCACAAATCAGCTGGCCCGGATGGAATGCACCTAAGAGTACTAAAGGAACTGGTTTACATAATAGCGTGGCCAGTGGCAAGGATATTCAAGAACTCGTGGTGCTCGAGCAAGGTAACTGAAGATTGGAAGAGGGCCATTGTGGTTCCTATCTTCAAGAAGGGGAGGAAGGAAGATCCAGGGAACTACATGCCAATCATTTTGCCCTCAGTCCCTGGAAAGATTTTGGAAAAAATCATCAAGGAAACCGTTAACAGGCTAAAAGAAGCCAACACAGCTTTGTTGCAGGTAGGTCTTGCCTGACCAATCTCATTTCCTTCTATGACCAGGTAACACATCACCTGGACAAAGGAGAAGAGGTTGATATCATATAGTTGGACTTCAAGAAAGCCTTTGACCTGGTATCCCATGATATCCTCATGGTAAAATTGGAGAACTGCGGCCTTGACAACCTTACGGTCCGATGGCTGAGGAATTGGCTCCGTGGACGGACCCAAAGAATGATAGTAGATAGAACCCAATCAACATGGCGCATGGTGACCAGTGATGTCCCCCAAGGCTCCATTCTTGGACCTGTACTCTTCAATGTATTTATAAATGATCTGGACTCTGATGTCAGAAGCAGACTGGCTAAGTCCGTTGTTGACACCAAAGTATGGGGAAATGTGGTCACCCTAGAGGATAAGCTGGCAATCCAGTCCGACCATGACAGGCTTGCAAGGTGGGCGGATCAGAACCTGATGGCATTCAACACAGAGAAACGCAAGGTGCTCTACCTCGGAAGAAAAAATACCACATTGCACTTTATAGGCTTGGCAGTGCTATGCTCGCTAGCACCATGACTGAAAGAGACTTGGGGGTCATGATTGACCACAAGATGAACACAAGCCACCAATTCGATGCCGCAGCTGGCAAAGCAAACAAAACTCTGGCTTGCATCTACTAGGGCTGTGCAAAATTTCTGCAGCTGTTTTGTTTCAGAGGTGTTTCGGCCTGTTCTGCGCCCAAAACACCGAATTCGAAACAAAATGGAAGGCTCAGAAACAGCTCTGAAATGAAACCATCCAAAACGTTTTAGAATGTTTCAGAGGTGGGCTTGCGGGGAAACAAACTCGGAAGAGGGTGGGATAGAGAGGTGGGGAAGGATTGCTCTGATATTGACATCTGTAATTGGCCAGTGTCTGCAATCTGTCCCTGAGGTCCCTTCCAATCCCAGTGCTCTGGGGGCTGACAGTGAAAAAGCATATAAGGCTCTGTATGAAGCCGTTCTCTGCCTTTTGTGAGCTGTCTGTCTGGAAGCAACAGCATGTGAAAGGTACTGACTGGCTGTAGTGGCTGGGTTCCTAGTAGTCAATCTGTTGCTAGTCTCTCTTCTTGGAAAGGATTGGATACACCTTTCCAATATATTACAGATAGAAGATATATTGCACATAGAAGACGTATTATACACACACATGCACATATTTTCCAACACAGCAAACATTATGAAGCGTGCTGGAAAGGTGCCAGTTCTTCTGGCAGGGGAGCGAGAGCGGGTAGAGGGAGAGCTGCAAGTCGTCCTTCCCCCCCTTCCCCCACCCAAACTTAGACACACTCTCTTCCTTAGCAGCCATGAGGCTTCTGCTGCTAGTGGCAGCAAGGAGGTGGGAGCAGTGTCTGCACCTGCCCTACCTCCACTAACACCAGCAAAATAATAACTTCCAGCACCACCAGCATGACAGTCTCCTCCACCCCAATTTCAGTTCCCAGCCTGAGCCTTCCAGTGCCAGAGGAGCTGGATCTGGAACCAGGGGAGCTCAGTGCCATAACCAGAGAAGTTCTGGGGAAGGAGGGGGAATCTGAGTTTCTGCTCCACACCCTCCAAAGTTCCCCTAGAGCCAGGTCTCCTTCTCTGAAAAGCACCTTGGAGGAGGTTGAGGTTGTGGAGGCAAGTGGCTCAGCTGTCAGCTCCTCCTGTCATTGTGCCTCTGCCTGCTGAGGAGGAAGAGAAGGCAGGATTTGCACCCGCACCCCAGAAGCGAGGGGGTAGTGTAGTGTGGGATAATTTTGAGGTGGCAGATAATCCCACATATGCTATCTGCCTGCACTACCAGTGCAAGACCAGCCGGGGCAAAGACAAGAAACACTTCAGCACCATGGGGATGCTAATGCATATTAGGAGGTACTACCCCATTGCCCTTGCTCCCCCTCAGCCTGGCACCAGTGAGACCGTGTCTCAAGGGAAGTCCTCCTCTCGCTCCAAAGCCTCCGTCCCCCAGAAGCAGAGTCAGGCCAGCCTGGACCAGTGGGGGAAAGGCAGAGAGAAAGCGGAATGCGTTCCCAAGGCAAGTGAAGTCACCCAGAGCACTGGGGAGATGCTTGCTCTGAATGGCCAGTCCTTCTCCTTAGTTGAACGGCCAGGGTTCAGGTGGCTCATGGCACTTGTGGCCCCATCATACTGCGTGCCCGCACGTACCACCTTTAACAGGACAGTGGTGTCCTCCCTGTATGAGGCATGCAGGGAGTACTTGAGGAAGGAGCTCTGCAGGGCAGGTCTGCAGGTGGCTGTACACTTCACCTCAGACACCTGCAGCAGCTGGGGTGAAATCATGCCTACCTCTCCCTCACAGGGCACTGGTGTGACCAGTCAGGCCATTGGTGGGCTCTCCTTCAAGCTGAGGTGCTGGATGAGTCCCACACAGCAATGGTGATCATGGGGAGCATGAATCACTTGGTGCAGGGGTGGCTTGTTGGGCAGGGCAAGTTTACTCATGGGTTCATGGTCCCTGACTGTGGGGCCAATATGGTCAAGGCAGTCCATGATGCAACTTTTGTTGGCATCTGCTGTGGCACACAAGTTCTACCTTATAGTCAGGGACACCTCAGAGGGGGACAGGCCTGCTGGTGAGGGCGCTGTTACAACCAGCCAGCTCATTTAAAAATACAGGAAGGTGGCAGGCTACTTCCACCGGAGTATCAAGGAGGTCAGGATGCTGTGGGATAAACAAACAGAGCTGAACATCCCACAGCACAAAATCATGCAGGATGTGGAGACTCGGTGGAACTCCACATACCCCCTGAACAGAGCTGAGTGGGATACCATCTCCCAGATCTTGGTGGTCCTCAAGCCCTTCCTTGAGGCCACGGAGAGCTTCAGCGCTGCCAATGCCCTCCTTAGCCAGGTGATCCCCATAGTGAGAGAGCTTCAGAACCAAATGGAGAAGTTCCAGGGGATCGATGTTCCTGGCTGGGGAAAGCCAGTGTCACCAGAGGTGCAGGCACTGGTGAAGTGGCTGAAGGAGAGTATCAAGAAATGGCTGGATCTGTTGCAGTCCAGTATGGTCCATGTGCTGGCGGCGATGTGCAACCCGAGGGTGAAGGGGAAGTGTCCTATGTTGAATGAGTGCCTTGTGTATTCACACAATTCTGGCAAATGTACTTTGGCTAATCAGCAAAACCCTGGATCACTGGATGGAGGTGCTGGTGAACAGAGTCAGGGAGGCAGAAAGGCAGAGACGGGGGAACCACTGTCCTGTGCCAGCACTCCATCCACTAGCTAGTGTCCTCCACCACAGGTGCTGTCAGTGTGGGCCAAGGGCATGGCTTCCATGTTGGGGTCCGGAGGCACCAGATCCTAGCATCAGGCACGTAGCGCCAAGGCCTCAGTGGCTACCTATCTTGCCAAGGATGTGGAACCACTGCTGTGTGACTCCTTGGCCACCTGGGCCAGCCACAGCCAGCTGTGGCAGGATCTGGCCATGGTTGCCTGGGAACACCTGTCCTGTCCACCGACAACTGTTCCAAATGAGAGGGTTTTCAGCATTGCTGGGGATGTTGTGACACCTCACCACACCTCCTTGGATCCTGGTTTGGTGGAGCAGCTGGTGTTCCTCAAGGTGAACCTCCCTCTGGTGGGGTTCCCCAAGCTCCACATGCAGACAGAGTGAGTGACACCCTCCTCACTCCGTCCACACCTATTTCCTTTTGATGAAGTGAAGTTCATAGGCTCGTCTATGAAAAGTGATTTGCAAATTCCCTTTAATGAGCAGGCCTGAAAAATTGCAGAGAGCGTGGCTTTCTTGTGAGAAATGTGCCCCCACAGGTAGTTGGGTATTCTTGTCTGTGATAGATTTCTGGTGTCCATTAATTCTGGTGCACAGTTGTTGCTTGATGTCTCCTCTGTATTTTCCATCAGGGCATTTGGTGCACTGGATGAAATATATAATGTTTCTGGATGTACAACTGTAAGTTCCAGGAGTGGTGATGGTTCTGTAGTGAGGTGTAGTAATTGTGGGGGTACTGGAGATATGTTGGCAGGTTTTGCATTTCTTGTCATGGTATGGTCATCCATTTGGTGTGTTTTGGGCTGTAGGAAGTTTGCTTCTGGTGATGAGATTAGTGAGGTTCTGTGCTTGTTTGAATTTACAAACCACTTTTCACAGACGAGCCTATGAACTTCACTTCATCAACCTCCTGGATACAGAAACTCATGGACTCAATGTAGACATTGGATTTATGACACACTATAACCTGCCTGACATCTGACTCCCCAGGTACCTCTCCACTGTTACATCCCCCACACCCCCCCTTACATACCCCACCTCATCCCCTGACACCTCAGTTTACATTTTCACTGACTGGTTTTCATGCCTGCATTGCATGTCACCCTCTGGCTTCTTTACTATTCCTTCCATCCAGGAAGAGCACACGCCAACTTCAGACGCTTCCTCAGCAATATGAAGGGTTTTTAAACCCAAAAGCTTGCTAGGATATATTTCTCCAACTATTCAGTTGGTCTAATAAAAGATATCAGAGGTACCCTCGACTGGTCCGTGCTGTGGCTAGGACCCAAAGTGGGGGTGGTCAAAGGGGCAGGGGCCCACTGCGAGGAATGCCCAGAGCAAGAGTCTTGGGATTCCAACTGGCCTGAAGGTGAGGCCAGGGCCTAAAGGGATGTCAGAGGTCCCAGAGAGGGGACCACAGCTGGAGGGGTGAAGGATGCAATGTGCGAGGCCTGGGCCACAGTGTTGGGGAGGTATGGAGCTGCGGAATGGATGTCACCCCAAGACACCTAAATGGGCAGCCTCTGGCCTGGGAAATATCTGAATTAATTTTCCATCAAGGCATGGCAGGAAAAAGAGGGGTGGGCTTTTGGCCTAGAAACAAGTAGGTGGGTGGAGATGTAACTGGCACCTGGAAGGCCCCCTGTTTAAAGGTAGGCGCGCGCGCGCACACGCACATACACGCGTTTTGCTTTAAATAGTTTGAAGTGCAGTTTCACAGAAACCCTTACACCTATCTCCTTGAAACCTGGCAGGCTTCATGGCCTCAGAAGGGACTACCGTCCGTGCAATTTTTAGCTGAATCAGGCAAGAAATGTCAACGTTATAGGCATTTTAGTGATTCTCCATTATAACCTATGGTCGAATCACCGAAACGGATTTGGCCGAATTGAAACAGGACAGTGATCCGAAACACCAAAACGAATCACTGTCCCTCCGAAACAACCAAATCTGAAACTGAAATGAAACATAGCCATTTCGCACAGCCGTATTCTAGCATCTACTGATGCATCTCAAGCAAGACCCAGGAAGTCATCTTTCCACTTGACTCACCTTTGGTGAGGCCACAGCTGGAATACTGTATCCAATTCTGGGTTCCCCAATTCAGAAAGGATGTGCAGAACTGTGAGAGGGTCCAAAGAAGAGCCACACGCATAATTAGAGGACAAGAGAGCAAGCCTGAGTATAAGCTAAGAGCCATGGGACTCTTCAGCCTGGAAAAACATAGGCTCAGGGGTTTCTTGGTGGCAGCCTGTAAGTACATAAGGGATGTGCATCAGGAACTGGGAGAACATCTGTTCACCAGGGCATCCCAAGGGAAGACAAGGACCAGTGGTCACAAACTCCTGGAAAACCATTTTAGGCTGGACATAAGGAAAAACTTCTTTGCTGTCCAAGGCCCTAGGACCTGGAATAGACTCCCCCCAGAGGTGGTGCAAGCACCTACTTTGGATACTTTTAAGAAACATTTGGATGCTTATCCTGCTGTGATCATTTGACCCCAACTGACTTCCTGCCCCTTGGGTAGGGGGCTGGACCAGATGATCTTGCAAGGTCCCTTCTAGCCCTAATGTCTATGAAATCTATGACCTGGTTTTGATGGTTCTCTTCAAAATGCTACAATTTGTGTTCGTGAGTTGTTTGTTTTCCATTCAAGCTCTCCTCCAAGATTTGGATGTTGTCTGATGAAAACCAAACAAAATGACTGGGAACAAGATTCTTTTGGATAACAACTTCATTTTCCCAAAATTCCTTTAAGTTTTTCTCAGCAATGGTGGTTTTAATGCCACAAACTGTGTCATATAGTATGTTGTATCCAGCAGCATGGAAAATTTGTACCAGCTTCTTAGATCTAGTTGCGTGATGCACCAGTACGCCTAACCCAACATGTTTTGGCATTAGGTTTTTGCCTATTGATTTCAGGTAAACCAAATCCTGACATATATTCAGTACATCTCTGTATAGATTCTTATCTTCCACATGACTTTCAACATCTATGTCATTGTTATCATCTTTCAAAATCAAGCAGATCAGTATGTAGAGTCTTATCAGGAACACATTTTTGGGCTTGCTCTTCATTAAAGTTGCTGTATCCCTTTGTGCTGGCTATAACTTTCAAATCTGCTTTGATCTCATGAGCAGCATAGTACAAGTTTCAAACTCTTCTTTGAACTGCAGCTTCCTCATCATTTATATGAGAAATTACAACTACTTGTATGGCTGTACTAATTATCACAGCTCAAAAGATGATTGTATTTCTTTAGCATTTCTTCCATGCTGAAACTGAATGGCTGTCTTGTAGTAAGTCTGAACATTCTTGCATCATTAGCTTCAGTGTGGTCAGAGGATATATACCACCTTCATTTTCTACTAAATTGCAATATTTTTCCAGTATATCTTTCAGAATGTATACATTTTTCTGTGCAAAACCAACATCTAGGTCATCAGTTACTTGATGCCATGCTTTTGCTTCAAGAGAGAGAAGAATATTTTATTTGCAATCTCCTTTTGCGAATGGGAATAAGAGACTTGTTGCTTCCATTGTTCCTTCCGCCTGCATTCAGGATGATAGCATGCCTCAGCAGCTCTTAGATCTTTGACACCAATTCACAATGCAAACACTTTATTTTTATCTTCCAGCTTGTGTATTGCATTGGCTGTTTCAAATGACAACACTTGGCTTATTCTCTTACTAGAATATTTCTGGCAGAATATGCACATCCTCCAGTGAACTGCTGGAGTAGATGATCTGCTTGATGTCCTAGTGCTTTCTTCACTTTATGTTGTTGATAGGGTTTTCCTTTCATTGTCTACCTTGTGTGACTTTCTTAACCATTTCAATATGACCTTTGTATGTAAAAGAACTGTAACAACCTCGACCTGGTACTGGCTACTGGGGATGACCTAGTCGGCAACCTAGTGATCGATGGGAAGCTGGGTGACAGCGACCACGAGCTGATCACCTTCACCATCCGCCGAAAAGCTGGCAAGTCAGTCAGCAACACAGAAGTCCTTGACTTCAGGAAAGCTGACTTTGACAAGCTCAGGAGGCTTGTCAGTGAGGCCCTAAGGGACCATGATCTTTCCTGCTTATGCAGGGGGTCAGACTCGATGATCTATTGAGGTCCCTTCCGACCCTAACATCTATGAATCTATGAATCTATGAAAATGTGAAGATACCAAAAGAAATGAGGTGCATGTATGATACTAACTTCAAAATGAAGGTTATTAATTATGCTGAAAAGCAAATAATTGTGACGTGGGAAGGAAGTTTAATGTTACTGAAGCAAATGTGCATTGATGGAGACAATTAAAAGGAAACTAGAAAATGGTAAGTTCACATGGAAAATATCTGGAAATCCAAAACAAGGCTGTTGTGCTAAAATTGATAAGCAAGTTCTCAAGTATGTTCACCAGATGTTAAATCAAAAATTCTATCACTAAATTGTGAACTTGTAGTGATACCTCCTAGTATGACACCTCAATTTCAAGTACCAGATGTCATGGTGAATAAGCCCTTTAAGGACCATTTAGAGTGTCAGTTCTCAGACTGGCTCTTGGCAGGGAACCAAGTGCTTACACCTGGTGGGAAGATTAAGAAGCCAGCCATAGCACTGCTTTGCCAATGAATTCTGACTTCTTGGGAAAAGATATCTTCAGAATCCATTATTAAAGGCTTCAAGAACTGCTGTATATCCAATGCCATGGATGTAACAGAAGATGATGTTCTGTGGGAAGATGAGGAAGAAAATGAGAACAGTGAAGAGTGTGAGAGTGAGGATGCATGTGAAGGGACCAGTCCTAAGCTGCAGGATCTAAGAAAGGAGTAGCACTTTCTAGACAGAACCTAATATAGGTAAAGTTAATGCTTGAATTGAATTAAAGCTAATATCAAATTTATGACTTACTGGTATTGCTGTAGTTTTTATCAGTAGGTCTGTATATAAAAATAATTTTTTTCCCCTTACGTGGATCTAATTGTGGGTAGGTCATCTTAAATTCAGAGTCATCTTAGATTTGAGTAAATCCAGTATATATTTGCTCCCATTAAAATGACTCCAGTATGTTAAACAGTTTGCAGAAAGTACACTTAGTTCAGGAATGTATCACATGGTCCAAATGCTTGAGTAGTATAAAACAGGAATTACGCCTTGTAATTTAAACTAACATTTATTGAATAAAGTCTGGCAGGCAGAAGTGGCATACTTAAAGTAAAGTTGTAGTATTGCTTAAAATAAAACTTCCTTACGCCAGCCAGCATCACCTCCATCTATCTGCTGTGAGCTGCAAACTGCTCCTTGTCAAATTTCTCTTTGGGAGTTAGTACAAAATTAATAGTAGAAAAGGGGAGATTAGGAATAGCATTATCAAGTATGTAAAAAAAAAAAAAAGACTGAATAAAACCTATTAAGCAAAACTATATAAAAAGGTGCATATAGCCAGGTGGAGATGCATACATACCAACATTTGCTAGTCCAAATTTTGAGTTCTTTCTCTTTTTCTATGAGATGTTAACACTACGCATGTATATCACCAATTAATTGATTTCTAAGCACTTTAGAGAATAGGAAGGTAATATGGAAAAACCAACATGATCAGAGGTCAGGGAAGCCGACCCTACGATGACAGGCTGAGAGCCCTGGGGCTCTTTAGGCTGGAAAAGCGCAGGCTCAGGGGTGATCTGATGGCCACCTATAAGTTTATCAGGGGTGACCACCAGTATCTGGGGGAACGTTTGTTCACCAGAACGCCCCTAGGGATGACGACTAGGTCAAATGGTCATAAACTACTACAAGACCGTTTCAGGCTGGACATAAGGAAGAATTTCTTTACTGTCCGAGCCCCCAAGGTCTGGAACAGCCTGCCACTGGAGGTGGTTCAAGCGCCTACATTGAACACCTTCAAGAGCCAACTGGATACTTATCTTGCTGGGATCCTATGACCCCAGCTGACTTCCTGCCCTTTGGGCAGAGGGCTGGACTCGATGATCTTCCGAGGTCCCTTCCAGCCCTAATGTCTATGAAATCTATGAAACAAGAACGGTGGTAAATGAGGCTTTTGGAATGTTGCAGCACAGGATCAACATAACGTGATACTCTGTCAAGAATATTGCCATAAGTGTCGAAGTCAGCAAGTGTCCTATTTTGAATGAGTGCCTCGTGCATTCACACAATTCTGGCAAATGTACTTTGGCTAATTGTTGACTACAAGCCTACTTAAAGACATACAATGCATCTTGTAGATTCCAAGTTGCATCTCCTGCATTTTGCTGGACTCAGTGATGCTATCTCCTCCATTGTAACTTTTGCTTAAGGGCAAGTCTCTTATCAACAGTCTCCATCAGAGGTTTTCATGTTGAAGTAATCTGAAACAGAACAGAGTTGATGTAGCAATTTTGCAAATCTTTAACTATCTAATGGTGAAGAAAACTGTAAATTTGTGGCAGCTATTTTGAAATTCGATATGGCTACCACAATGGAAATGTTATAATTGATCTGCTTGGTTCATACAATGCTGGTTTCATCATTGGAATTAATTTTCTAGTGGGAGCTGAAAGATTGGGGCATGAAATACTAATTCATGGGAACCATCTTGGATTCCAATACGGTGGCTACTTGCACTACTTGCCAGATTGGCAACATGATTTTTCTCACACAGGTAGACCTTCTCTATTTGAAACACACTGCTGCCACTTACGGCAGTGAGTTGCCTACGGGGTGACACCTTCACCCTTCTTTTTTTACCCTATTATTCTGGAGATTAGCAGGAATAAAAAAGATAATAATGAGCCATACGGTCAATTGACTTTTCAGCTCTGCCTGAATAGAAATGTGGCTTTTCCTGCTGGGCATTTTGTTTTAAACTTTCAGTGAATCAAGGTGGGGCAGTACAATTGCAACCACAACCCTGACACCTCCACCCTCATCTGCTCCTCTATCAATTGGATGCAGTGGGAGTTCAGATAAAGCAGCAAAGTTTTATTTCACAGATTAGTTGTTAAAATGTTGGCTAGTACAAACAGGGTTTTTCCGGTTGTGGCAGAAAAATGCGGACTTTCTCCTTTAAAGGAGAAAAACAGATTATCTCCTGAGAAGTGTATTAAGTTTGAGAAGGCTTAAGTCTCACTGAGAAGTGTATTAATTCATTTTTCTTTACTATGTATCTAAGTGCAAAGATAAGGTAGTCAAGATATGCTGAACTTCTGCTTAACCCAAATGAGTGCTGTGTTTAATGTTATTTCAAGGATGTGTACAAAAATAGATGCCATTTCCAGAAGTGAGCCCATGTTTTTCTGTCTATCACTTTTATTGTATTCACTAGCAACAGGCTTGTTCTCACTAAGATAATATTGAAGTGGAAGTTTTAAGAAGCCAATACTCCATTTCTTAGAAATGTCTCCAGAGAGGGTAATACTAGTAAAGTCCTCAGAATAAATTCTTGGTAAAAGTTCAAAAGAGCAACCACTTCTGTCTGTAAGGTCAAAAGGTTTAAGATAATCAGACATTAGACTGTAGAATATGCGGTGCCTTGCACAGTCTACACTTTTCTTGTAGTGCTGCATATCCTTACCATTTTAAATATTTCTTTCTCTGCTCTTTAAGCAAAAGGTGATTCTATAATGTATCTTATATCTCTCAATTTGACAATCAACATGGCTTTGCCATATTAAATATTTTTCCACTTGAAGATCTAACTGTAAACAAAAAAGTAATATTGGTATCCTTGCTAAATAGTTCGGTAATTTTCTAAATCTAAACTCCAATGTCCAGCTAATTGATTTCTAATTGATATTTTTTCTCTGATAAATTCTGCTTTTATACAGTGTGTATGATGTCATGTGAGTTTAAACATGTAGTGTATATTAGTTGGTTGTTGGAAAGGATTGTTTCTTTGGTCATTGGAATATTCTGTTGTTGCTTTGGTCGTTGGGATATTGTGTTTACGTAGTGCTGCAAATATTCTTAAAGAAGAAATGCAAACTTATATGCAAGTACCGTTAATTTTTCCAGTGCATTAACTTTTTTTGCTGTCTCTCTCTTGTTTCTAGTATTTGTGTGGAAGCAATCGCAAAGACAACATATTTATTGATCCAAGCTACCAGACATTTGAACAGGAATTAAATAAAATCCTTAGAAGTTGGCAACCAAGCATACTTCCAGATGGTATTTTTCTTTCTTGTCATGTATATTCATCTTCTTTACAGTTCTGTGCTCTTCAGCTTGTGTGTGCTCATGCACACACACACACACACACACACACATTTCAGAAAGTAAAGTCAATTTTGAAATAAAACCATTCTGCGTGCAATGAGTGAAAAACAATACTGCAGTGGGGAACACTGATATTGTCAAATGCACTCATCGTTTATGACTAGAGGAGTGATGCGGTCCAGTAAATGATTGTTGTGCACTAAAATGGTTTTATTTCAAAATGGCAGTTACTCTGTCTGAAATACACGCACACAAGCATGTTGCATGTTATGGTTGACAAAAGTGAAAAAGAAGGGGGGAAAAAAAGCTCAAAGAAGCATGATTAGACTATAGTTTCTTGGAATCTTTCAAATTCGCCCCCTAGAGGTGGGAAGGAGAGGTACACTTCCCTCTGCTCACCGTGTTTGAATTTCTTAAGTTTGCTACACCCTTTTAGGTAGCTAGTGCTGCTCTAGCTGAACCCTTTACCTAAAATTAATTAGGAGTCCTCTCTTGATGAGGCATCTATTAATAGAAGGAAAAGTTGAAGATCAGCTGGGGCCCTTCACATATGCCAAAAGAACCCAAAGCCATGAGTACTTGATGGAAAGAAAAACAAGATTGTCACTTACTTATTCTGGGATTCTCTCTTACATAATGACATCTGTTATGATGTAGTCATACTTTAATGTTCCTATTGAGATAATATATCAGGAACATTCTGATACAAGAAGCATACTTGCAGAATTTCCCGCTGGTTTTCTTCCTGAACAAGTGGGTTTTCACGTCTCTAGGAGACTTCTTAAGGATATTTTTCTAAGCACCTCCCATATTGAATATTGAGTATTTCCTTTGATTTTGTATTTGTTGGAAACTATTGATTCTTTTAGTTGTGGGCAGTTTGTAGGTTGGTCCATCACTGTATTTTCACTAATTATTTTTTTTTAATTTTTGAAGGGTCAATATTCTCTCGAGTTGAAGAAGATTATCTTTGGAGGATAAAACAGCTAGGATCACACTCTCCAGTTGCTCTTCTGAATACGCTGTTCTACTTTAACACTAAATATTTTGGCCTGAAAACAGTGGAGCAACACTTAAGACTTTCCTTTGGCACGGTTTTTAGACAGTGGAAAAAAAATCCCCTAACAATGGAAAGCAAAGCTTGTCTTCGATATCAAGTATCTTCCCTGTGCGGAGCTGATAGTGAAGGTACTATGACAGTTCCAAAAAAAAGTGTTGCAGGGGCATCCAAATTTCCCTCAGTTGAGAGAGACTTTGGCACCTTGCCGGGATCCTCAGGTCTGCACTTAATTTGCATAAAGTAGAGCAATTTGCAGCTACTGGATCTTTAATATGAATGTGTGGTCTGTAGAGACTACAAGGTCCTTACTTTAAATGCCTCATTTTGAGCCAGGTCAAATGTTGGGACCTTATTGTAGCTATGAGTTACACTTGCGTTTTAGAGGCGTATGTGGCTGTGGTATACCACTTGACAGGACTTTGCGGGTTTGCACTTTGTTCACCCAATTCTCTGGTGTTAAATGTGAACATGAAAATTTCAGTACACAGTGATTCAGTTTAGGCTTAGATGGGTTTTTTCCTTCTTTAAAGATAAAATTACTACTGGAAAAAGGAAACATGAAGATGATGAACCAGTATTTGAACAAGTTGAAAACGCATCAAATCCAGCTAGATGTCCTGTGAAAATGTTTGAGTGCTATCTATCTAAAAGGTAAGTGGTTTATGGAAAAGTAAAGACCTGTTTTTTGGAACTGAACTGGTACAAAGAGAGAATATGATGATGCAATGTGAAATAATGCTTAAGCAAAGTAAGGGAATTCAAGGCTTCAGAAAAGTGCCAGAGGGAAAGCTGTCAAATCTGAAATTCCCCTCTCCATGGAACACGTGTAATTATGCTCGGCAAGATTCAATTTTATTGATAAGCATCAGTAAATGGCAATTTCAATGTGTACAGACCAATGGAAAAAGATTTCCATTAGTAGTAAATGAAATATGTAGAAAGGATACTGTAACAGGGAACCTTTACCCCTTTACTGGACAGTGGAGAAAGAGTCAGAGGGGTTAAGAAGAAAACAATGTGTAGTCTAATGACTCATCAATTTAGCAATAAGCTGCTTATTCACAAGAGGTGCAGGAAGCAGGCTGGAGGGCGATAACAGGCTTCTTAAACCCCTACCCAAAGAGTGGGGGAAGAGTATTGGAGGCTCCAGCCTGGTGGCAGCAAAGTCCTGCCTCGGCCTGGCCTGCTAAGTCCATGGGGAGGGAAGGGGCACACCAAGGGTGACCACCCGTGTTCCCAGTTCTGGGAGTGTCACTCTCCTCTTTTGGTCCAGCTCTTTCCTGATGAATAAACATAATGATTTAAAGCAGGATTGATTATGGATACTTACTTTTTATATTTTGACAAGTGATTTTATAGAGCTTTTATAGAGTATATTGTCATTACTAAATGGTCAGTCCCCCACATCCCTAATTTTGTGCAATCCTGAAATAATAAATGGATACAAAAATCTAAATAAATGCTTTAAAATAAACATCGATTTTAGCCATCAAAATTATTTAAAATAAAAATTGAATTCTGCCAAGCCTATGTGTAATGCATGTGTTAGAAGTAACAGTACTAACTTCTGCTACTCCAGTAATATGATTCAATATAAAACTGGCAACTCCATCTAGGGGTGGGAGTGTGTGATTCAGTTTTCAGATCTTTCAAATCTGGAGCATCTCTGCTGTAATCTCCCAACCTGGTTCTGATATTGATGGCATGCCTTTTGTTATATACATTTTCACTAAGAATTTGACTGGCACAATGGTCTGATTTCACAAAGTTCTCCAGAAACTCATTTGATAGCAACAATTTCAGTCACTATCAATATCTGAACTTGGATTGGTAATGGAGCTTCACATATCTAGTATCTAGTGGTTCTCTTTGTTTTTAGACTAAAATTAAAAAAAATGGCAAGTAAAAGGAAATAAAAAGTGATATAAGTAGGATGAGATTCAGAGAGAAGGCACTGCTCATGTGCATGGTGTTTGGAAAGACCCACTTTCTCTTTTTATTACAGAAGAAAGTATTATAACTTTTTACTGTGGCAATCAGGGGTGTCTATACATGTGACAATTTTCACCATTTTAAAGTGTTCTAAAGCATAGTTTCTCAACCTGTGGTACGTGTACCCCTGGGGGTATGCGAGACACAGGCAGGGGGTACACAGATACCCCAACACTCTCTTTCTCTCGCCCTCTTTTCCTCTCAAAATTATGGCAAAACATTTGGTGCAATTTAATAATTTGGTGTGCCACACTTTGCGTCGCACTGAGTTCAGCCCTCCTAGCTTTGGCCAACATCACCTCTAGCCCAGGTACATAGTTAAGTTGTGCACGCCTGGTGTAAAAGGTTGCAACCCGACCCACACCAGATCAGACGTCTGTCATAGCACGGCCTTATATACACAGCCCTTCTTTCAACACATGTCACGCATTAGTCTGTAGATATAAAACCCCCTGGAAAATTGAGTGTTCGGGTACTTCTGAAAATTTTAATAAGTTAGGGGGTACTTGCTACTTAAAAGATTAAGAAACACTGTTCTAAAGCAATCACTTAATACATGTGGATGACTTTAGAATGTATTTAAAATGGTGAAGTCTCCCAAATTAAACCTCATTGTTTGTGTGTTAAAGGTAAGGCAAACTGCAGTAATGCATCTCAGTCTACCTAGTTTGCCTTGATTGCATCTGTATTTAACTGGGGCTTTTCAGAGTGGTAATTACTAATTGCTACCGCCAGGTGTAACTAACTCTGGAGCCCAGTATCAGCCTCAAACTACATTGTACAGCATCTGGTGCCCGTTGCTTCCTACTCTACAGAACTATAGCAAGGCACAAAACTCACACCAAGCCATGAAACATCTATTAAGATGGAACATCTATTAAGTTTTAATGTGCTGTACCTAAAGTGCTTTAAATAAAGCACAAGTTACAGTGCCTTTGGAAATGCTTGCTTTGCGTATAGGCACCCTTCAAGACCAGAAATTATTATAATTCTTGTCTAATCAATGAACTCCAGCTGAATATTATATAATTTTCTTTTGGGCAGTCCAGTAGGATAACTCAGTTTTCAGCTTGCTGAGAAAAAACGACAACAAAATGATTTGAACAATCAGACTTTTTAAAGTGATTAATTAACTTTTAAGAGGGCCAGTCCTGTAATTCTTAGATAAAAAAGCTCCCTTGATCATTAGCATGCACCCAACAATTTAATGGAAAGTTCTGTTATGCGAGCACCTGCAATTTACAAGGGTGAGTTTGAATAAATTAGCTATAACTATTCTAAGCCATAATGTTATACAGTAATTTCTAAATTTGGGGCCTTTTTCTGATTTAATGAGGGCTTATGCAGTAGGTTTCAAGTTCACATTGTTTGGCTAGACATGATTCAAATAATAATTTTGGGATACTTTTAGAATAGTGAAAAATGACTATTTCCCCTATCCTATCACTTAGAAATGGACAATTGTCTTTGCCTATTTCTCTTGCACTGCCCTGTTAGTGCAAACTGCCTGTTTTCAAATACTTAATTACTCTTCCCTATGCCAAATATGTTTGCCATCACACTAAGATCACTGACACTAACTCTTGCCCAGGTGTGTAGTTAATGCAGAGGGAGCACAAAGCACTATTTCCTGTTAAAAATGTAAATGCTTCTAAAATAGTACTATTCAAAATTAAGCGAAGGACCAGTATCTTATGACAGACGTCCTTCATAGAGTCAAAATGTTAAAATCTCCAACACTTAAAAATATTTTATATAAACCTTTTCTCTCAACTTTTTAAGTGGAGGCCCTTATGTTTCAAAAAACAAATTTAATAAGTCAAATCCCAACCTGACCTGCAGATAGGAAGAACAGTTCATTCCTATGGCTGAGTGAGAACTGTTGGCCAACACCTACAGTTTACAAGTGTGTGTTTTTAGAAAGCAAACCAAAAAACCTAAATACTGCAAACCAAAAGATTGAAGTATTGGCTATTGGTGCTATTGGCTCCTGATTTACTTTCAGGGTGAGGGGGAATGTAGTAGTGAAAGCTGGTTTGCTGACAATCATCTGTAAACTGAAAGGGTAACTTTGTTTTCAGAATCTTCTCCAGTGGCTTACACACTGCATCTGAGCCACAGCAGCCCCAAGTTTCAGATGTATGTAGCTTAGCAGGAAATTACAAATCATAGAAAAGTAAAGCTGATAGGGACCTCAAAAGATCACCTACTGCAGGGGTGGCCTGCCTGCGGCATGCATGCCACAAGTAGCACAGCAGATCAGGGAGAAGACAAGAAATACAATGGCAGATAGGGCAGGAAGCCAAGAAGCAGATTGGGCAGGGAACGCAGGAAAGGAAGCAGAACAGCAGATTAGGCAGAGGAAGGGGATCCGAGTGGCACTCAGGGAGGGTGTAGGCCTAATTTGTGGCCTGCCTGCCAGAAATGTTGGGTCCAACTGATCTAGGCCAACCCCCTGCTCAAGGCAGGAACCTTCCTGTCTAAACCATCTCATAAAAGTGCTTGTATAACCTATTCCTAAAACTACACAATCAGCCCTGTCCCACAACTACAAGGTATGTTGACTAAAAGCACCAGGAATACCTGAATCTGCTACAGGAAAGCAAGGGAACAGGAACACGGATATAGTCAATGTCCTACTGCTGCAAAGGTACTTAAAACACACTGAAGGGGATCCAAGGAAGAGGGCCTTGCTCCCCAGCTACAGAGGGAAGTAAAAACCCCCCACACTCCTGGCTGATCTGACATTGGAGTAAAACTTCTTCTGGACCCCAAATGCGATAGTTGCTCTGATCCTGAGCCGTGGGACAGCACCCTCTAGCCAGGGACCTCTGAGTTTTAGCTCTGGTAGGAGCATCAGTGCACCCTAGTCAAAATCTCCAGCCTTGGCTGCAGTTAATATCCAGCGCTGAGGAACGTGAAAAGAAACTCTGATACCTGTAGCCATCTCATGGAAGAAAAAAGAGATGCAAATAGAGAACCTGAAGTTAACTGAGAAAAGGCCTGTGCCAGGCAGCCCTTAGAGTGAAATTGGAGGGAAGAGTTGTTTTACGGTATTTTTACTTTATTTATACTTCCTTGCATACTTTAAAAAATAGTGTGGTATTTCATTTATAGAGAAATACTAGACCTTAGAAGACCTGCAGCCTGCTATAGTTGGGCTCTATTTTCATACTACACTTTAACCCTCTACACTTTTCTACAAAACGACACTTTTCCCACTTTAACCCCCAGCTCCTAATATGCACTGGAGCTGGGTATGCACAGGATGTTGAAAATGGAAGAATGTAGTGAGTTGTTGTGTGAAACTTAACTCTTCTAACTTTTTTTTGTTTTGTTTTTTTAAGCCCACAGAATCTTAATCAGAGAATGGACGTGTTCTATTTGCAACCAGATTGCTCCGTCTCCTCAGATAGTCCTGTCTGGTACAGTTCCGCTTCACTGGACCGCAACACTTTGGAAAATATGCTTGTACGGGTTCTTTTAGTAAAAGATATTTATGATAAAGACAATTATGAACTGGATGAAGACATAGATTAAAAAAAAACTTCCAAAACAGTCAAGGAAAAAAAAAACAGCATTAGATATAGTCATGCTGCTAGACCTTTATTATGGAAAACATTTCAAGTTTACCCTTTGTTTTATGAATTTTATAGCAGTGTACCCCGACCTGGGTATTACCATGTAAATAATCTGTGAGTGAAAGTTGCCATTATTCTACGTAGTGGTTTTAGGATACTTAACGAACACATTCAGATTCATTTTTTATTATTTATTTGATTAGGTATGTTTGTAACTTTTTACATTGCAAAATATGAATGAGAATGTGCCATGTGTAGCTTTTTTTCTTGTAGTAAGAAACATCCATATTGCACAGCTCTACTGTTGCAAGCTTCCTTGAAAGGGAGCTTTTTACTGGGTTCTTAAACCAGATGGTTGTGTATGGGTAGCACTACTAAAGTTTAGAACTTGCTGTGTCTTTCAGAATTTTTAAATAAATTGTAAACTAATAGGTTTTTTACTTTTTAGTTACTAAAGCCTTATAAGGTTCTGTAGAGAGACTCCATCTTATGTACCAAAAATAGACAAAAGAGAATGCTGTCAATATTGGTGTACTGTAATGTGACTCTATACTGGTGAAAACAACTTTTTTGTTGCCCTTATTAAAACGTTAGTGTCCTTTCCTTATTTGTGACTCTCTCAATTGCCCCTACAAATAAAATATATATTAAAAATGAGTATAAGCTTAAAGCATGTGATCATCTAGACATTTATTTTGTAAAAATGTCTGATGGCAATGCTATAATTCTTTTCCATATTTATTTTGCCCAACCATAAAAGCTGGTACCTCATATTAGTGCAAGTCTGTCCTTCATAACCTTAGTAAAAGGTATGTTAATGCAGTATTACGTCAAGTAATACAGTATACTAAATTCTTAACTTCTGTTAGTCCTTGCTTTTCTGTACTTTAAATACAGTTTATACTTGATTATGGATTGGAAGAATAATGCCTCCATTAAAAAGCCATAAGATACATGAAGTTACAGAAAGTCAGAAGATAATTTAAAAAAGAAAAACTTTTATTTGTTCAACATTTTTTTCAGTGAGGTCATTTTATGTAGGTGAATCTCATTTCCAGATGTATGTGTTTAGCTGCTAAAGGTTTGTTTATTCCCTGACCTTGTTTGACTCATGCAGGCAGTATGGTCGTTAATTCAGTGTATATCCTGTTGTACTCAAGACATCATAGCACAACATTCTTCCGTAAAGAAGTCTTCAGCGTGACATTCATAATGAGTTTAAGTATCTAACAGTAGGAATCAACTATTAATGAGATAAGTGGGGGAACTTTTTATATGCGTTACCAGCGTAGGATTAATTTCTTGCGAAGATTGCTTAACTGTTTTCTTATTTTTCTTAGTATAGAGGAATGCACATTTAGATTCAAATTTCTACATACAGAAGTAAAGCTACAAGTGATTTGTTTTGGTAAGGAAGTTTATTTAAATTTCTGCTTCTCTGTTCTGTCCATAAATATGGATTAGCCTTAGATATACCACAGATTCAGTGCCAGATTGGCTATGTACATTTTTCATTTTTCCTTTATGCCCCAAAATAATGCAGTTATATTATTGCCTGCAAAATGAAGTAATGTTTCACAGAGTAGTCTGTATTATTGGCCATCTTTAATTCTCTCTTTGTTTTCAGAACTCGAGGGCTACTAGAGCTCATAAAAACTTTATTCTTTTTTTTCCATAAAAAGCTAAAACATTAAGTAGTATGTTTGTTTTCATACACCAGCCATATATAATGTCCCTGAGATAGACAGGTTATTGGACTGTGAGAATTCTTGAAGATTATTTTATTATTTCAGTATTTCTGACTTGAGCACTAATGTGTTGCAGTACAACTAATGTTTAAGTACATGATTAACCTTAAGGATGAGAGTAAGTTCCACTTAGTTCTGTACAACTCAGAGGAGACGATTTTCCTGCCTAAAGATAGTCGGGTGTTTTAAGTATAGTATTAAACTTCAACACATGCTCTAAGTGTTTCCTGAATTGGCAGTTTCGTATTGCTGTTTATGAAGAGTACTTAAGCACACATGTAAGCCCATCCCTAATTAGGACCGCATTTACCTGCATGGACTAAGTAAAGCTTTAAATGTTTTTCTGAATCAGACTTTAACCGTAGTGTTCTCAAAATCAAGATTACAGCTATCCCTTGGTTTTAATATGGCATGCTGGATGCTGACTTCATTTTTCTCTCTAATTAGGAAGTGATGGATGCACTCTGAAATATATTAGAAATCACAGTATGACTCAAATCATTCACATTCTTTCCCAGTTTCTCCATTTCCCTTTAAAAACAATCCCAAGTTAGCTTTAAAATAAGTTTTAAAGTCTAGATCCAAGGTTGGTAATATAAATATGGCTGGTGAGAAAATAACTGTTATTCCAGAAGATGGGGCTATTCCATCATTAGCAATAATGTTTTTCAAGTGTTTAGTGTGTTTTAGATCAAACATTGTTAACTGATGAGATGCAGTAAAGTACATCAGATGCACTAAAGTACAATGTATATATGGTATTTCTAAATTTTGATGATGCAAAATGCAATAAAAGGCCTTAGTTCTGGAAAAAAAAATAAATGCAATTTTGTAATAACTAGGAGTTCAGGGCAAATATTTGTTCTTCTTAAAGCTTGTTTCTAGTTTAATTCTTAAATGTGCCAAGACATTACTTGAAGAACTATTTTGTAGGAAAATGTATTGCTGCCTTGTGTTATAAAGGGTTTTTAGGTTAAGGATGCATATTAGTAATAATCTGCCTCACCTGAAGCCCCCACCTTGTGAATAGTTAGAGGGAAATGTGAAGAGGTATTTTGGCTGTGTTAGGCATTAACGTTAACTGAAACAGCTCATATTACAAATGTAACTTGGGATCTGGCTTCCTGTATGGTCTGTCTGTTTTGACCCTGCAGAGACTGCTGGTAATATATTCTGGCCAAAATGCAACTATTATGTCACTTCCCTTAATCTCTCAGTGCATTCTGAGTAATTTCTGCCTAGAGAAGTCTAAGAACTTTTATTTTGAATAAAGGAGGGGGAGGGGAGAGGGAGGAGGGAAGGGATAGCACTTGAAAGTATTAAGAAAATCCGGGCACATCTACATGTGATGCTATGGCACCATTGCTGTTGCACCATGATTTAGTACTTCCTTTTGCTGTATGCGTGGCACACAGTTATTTCTAGCAGCTACTTTGCCGTAGCAGTGCACTATAGCATGGGAGCACGTCGCTACAGCGAAGTAGCTCCTGATTCCGTGTAGACACCTGCAAATGTTGTGTTGCTGTAGCGCATTGCTACGGTGACGTAGCATCATGTGTAGACAAGCCTTCAGAGTAGTGACACTAGGCAACATACATAAGAAATATAGCTTAAATGAAAAACGTAGGTACACTTGAAGCCAAAGCCCTGTATGGAAATTACAAGTAGTCTTTTTATCTGTGTACTTTTAAATGTAGTTATTTTGAGGGAATAGTAATAAAGTTAATTTTAGAGTAAATCCTGACATTTTGTAACAATTGGCTAAAGATGCAAGTCTTTATTGTGCATTTTTAACTTTTACCTTGGTAAAAAGTGGTAAGTATATAGGTAACAGCAGCATCTAAAAAATAATCAAGAAGGATTTATAAGATTAAAAAAACCTCTAATATGCAATAATATTTGTATTACCATAATGCCTAGAAGTTCTGTTGTGCAAGGTTCTGTACAAACACATGTGGAAACGTGATCCCTGTTTTAAGTGTTCTTGGTCTAGAAAAAGGCACCTGGTATGTCTGAAGTAGGGGAAAGAGCATCCAAGCAGAGCAATGATAGGCACATATTTCAGTTCCAGTTTGCCTGTATATATATATATATATATATATATTTTAAATTTTATAATAACTCTTGCCTATTCTAATGCTCCCTTTTCCCATTTTTTATTTTTTTATGTTTAAGAATATTTAACTGCCTTTGCCTATTCCATCTTTATTAACTTTGATCTAATTTTCTATTCTTAAATAAATTTTATTTTGTCTATTACACCTTTAATCAATTTTATTAAAGAAAATGAATGGTACAGAGATAGTAGGTTGGAAGCTTCTGTTTTACCTTCTGTAACTCAAAAACACGGGGTACCTGCAACAAAATTAAATGGCAAATTCAAAACTTCTAAAACAAGGTACTTTTTCCACACCATGTATAGACTGTGGAGGTCACTGCCACATGTCAAGGCCAAAAATTTAGCAAGATCCAACGAGTGATTGCACACATGTACAGAAAACAAAATGCAATCTTTTTAAATAATACATTCCAACAAAATAATTTCAAGGGATATTTAACCTCCTCCTTCACCTTTTGAGCCATTCCCTTTTGGGGATTATAAGACCCTCACATAGAGATAATCATCCCAAATCTGCTCTCCCTTCTGAAGCATCTGGTTCTGGCCATTTTGAGATCAAATATTGGACTTAGACAGCTCTTGGGTCTGATGCAATTTGGCTGTTCCTGGGTTTGTTATCTTGTCTAGTCTGTTTAGATAGAATATAGTAGTTCCTACAGCATCTTTTGACCTCAAAATCATGCAATATAAAAGCAATGTTTTGACTAGGAAAAGCACAGGAAAATGAAACTGCCTTATGGAGACTCCCAGTTTGGTGGAGGGCAGGGAGGGAATGTGATAGGGCTCTGTCTGCATTTTCTTATCCTCTGCTGATAAAGAATCTCTGGAGGCTGTGAGAAGTCAAACAGCATTTTGAAACTTGAAATAATTAACTTGTCCTAAACTGTATGTAGTAGTTATAAACAGTTACAGGCTGCTCTAACTAATATAGAAAGAATAGGGGTACTGTATCAGTTTCCATTATGGGTCTCCTTATGTGCCAAGAGCCTGTTGACCACCAGAGATGTTCTAGTTTGCAATCTCTACCTAGAAAAGTTTGAAATGAATTATGAGGCAAGCAAGGCTAACTAGTTGATTAAAAAAGAAGGGGTGGGGGGAAAAGTGACCTATGGTGATGATTTTACTTATTTCTTAGCTCAAATAAGGTGAAATTACATCTTAATGTTATTTTTACTTATTTGATTCTTTGAAATAAAATAAAAAATGAGATTTAGCAGTGATTTGAATGAAGCACAGGATGATATAGCAGTTGTAGGAATATATACAGGCTGATTGTTAGAAGAGACAGGTTGGGTGTTGCAGCTGTCATTAGTGGACGTAGGCAGATGGATAAGTGGAAAACGAGACTAGGCAGCAGAGTTAGTTGCATACATCTTGAGCAGCTAGTGAAATTTCAGATGCCAGAATTAATAGATTCTATAGTCTACTGTTTACTAACCACCGTAGAACTACATCCTGTCATCCCTGCAGGCAATCATTGGATTTGGGAATTAACTAGAATGTCCCTTCAGTAGCATCTATTCAACATAGTCACTAACATCCTAGCGGTTCACTACTACATGCAGAATTCTAGTTGGTTAGAATGCAATGATGCTATCAGGGCACTGTCGGGGAGACTAGGGAATATTTCAAGCAGTTTGTCTGATTTCTGCGTTCTTGTACTTGCAGTTACATTTTCTAGTTGTTGGTTCACAAAGTGGAAAGGTGATCTCAAAGATTTAGATTCTTCGCAGGAGTGTTCACAGGCCTCAAAGTCTGCCTGGGCAGTGCCAGTATAGCTTTGCGTTCCCAATACTGTTCTTCTGCAGGTAGCAGGCTATGATAATTGACTGCAAAGAGACAGCAATGGTAATCTTTTTTTCTTAGAAAGCATAGAAGAAGAATTATGCTGTCATGAGAAGGAGAGGAGCTTGCTACTTGTAAATATGTCAGAAGATCCATTTTAGCTGTTTCATCTGTCCACTCCTATTCTGCAACACATCAAGGTCTAAACGATCACTTAACCATGTTCCATTTGGGAGTAAGCTTCTTCAGTTTAATTTCCACTAATTTAGGGGTAAGGCTTATGTGCCAACACTCAACTCCAGCCCTAGGAGAAGAATACGTTTTACAACACTGCCCCAAGTTGTCACAGGACTACCATCAACTGAGTGACTATTCCTCCTCAGAGACTTCAGTGCAAGAGTTGGCACACACAACTCTTGGCCAGTTTGCTCATGGCCAGATTGCTCAGAACATTTTGGCATCAGCAAGATGAATGAAAACAGCCAACAACTTCTTGAATTCTGCACTCAGAACCAATTGTGCATTACCAATTCATATTTAGCTGGAAAAGATCACCACAAAGTGTCATGGCAACATCCATGATCAGACCACTAGCACCAACTAGATCTTGTTATTGTCAGGAAGAAAAATCTACCTGCAGTGCAGAAGACCCGTGTGTTCCACAGTGCCGATAGGGAGCAGTCACTGTCACAAATCATTAGCAAAGTGGAGATTACAGCCAAGAAACTACATAGAGCAAAACCTAGGAGCAAGCCTAAGATCAATATCTCTAATACCAGAGGAAGCGCCAATAACCAGAGGAAGCGCCAAGTGTTTGCAATGGCTTTTGAACTGAACATGTTTGGGAAGTCACTACCAGAGAAGACGAGAAAAATTGGGAAGATTTAAGAACTACAGTGTACGAAACAGCTAAAGTTACATTTGGGTAAAAGAGACCATCCAATAAGGACTGGTTTGAAGAAAATGTAGAAGAACTATTACCTCTCATCAATATCAAGAATACAGTCCATCTGGAATACAATAGGAAGCCAACAGAGGGCACCAAGCGAGACTTCAACAGCTAAAAAACAAGGTACAGAGAGCAGCCAGACACTGTGCAAATCATACTGGATTAAGCTTGGTGATGAAATACAAACAGCCTCAGACACAGGAAACCTAAAAGTCATGTATGATGGTCTGAAAAAAGCTCTAGGCCCTACTGTCAACAAGGTTGCCCCTCTCAAGTTGTGCAGTGTGGCCATTACAGATAGAAGCAAGCAGATGTCTCATTGGGTTGAGCACTACTCAGAGCTATACTCACAAGAAAGAAACATCACCACCAAATCACTGGACCAAATACCAACTTTACAGGTCATGCCAGAGTTGGATGCGGAGCCCACTATAGAAGAACTAAGCAAGGCCATTGATTCATTATCAAGTGGCAAGGCTCCTGGAAAAGATCGTATCACAGAGGAAATTCTCAGGTGCAGGAAAGGAAGCCTACTACCATATCTTCATCAGCTGCTACTCAAATGCTGGAAAGAAGGGGAGGTACCGCAAGGTATGCATGACACATGTCACTCTGTATAAAAATAAAGGAGATAAGGGCAACTGCAACAACTACAGAGGCATCTTGCTACTAAGCATAGCAGGAAAAGCTTTCACAAGGTCATCTTGGTACCTACAACAGCTGGTGAGTCATGTCTATCCTGAATCTCAGTGCGGATTCAGGGCTGGAAGATGATATTTTCCCTGCGTCAACTTCAAGAAAAGTGCAGAGAGGAAAACCAACCATTGTATATTGCCTTTGTGGATCTAACCAAAGCATTTGACACCGTCAGTAGAGTAGGCTTATTTGCTGTCCTAGAAAAAATAGGTTGCCCACCGATCCTGTTAAGTCTTATACGTTCCTTCCACGACAACATGAAAGTAACTGTTCAGTTTGATGGGACCACTTCAGACAGCTTCAAGGTGCAAAGGGGAGTGAAGCAAAGATGTGTTCTTGCCCCCACACTCTTTGGAATCTTCTTCTTGGTACTCCTGAATTGCACGTTTAAAAACATGGAAGGTGGAGTGTACCTCCACACAAGATCGAATGGGAAACTCTTCAACCTGTCATGACAACCTGTCAAGGCAAAGACCAAAGTTAGAAAGGTGCTTATCAGGGAGCTTCTATTTGCTAGTGATGCTGCTCTTATAGCCCATAACGAAGACCTACTACAAGAATTCATGGATGCCTCTCAAGAGCTTGCCAGGCATTTGCTCTCACCATCAGCATAAAGAAAACAGTTGTAGTAGGACAGGGAGTTCCACAAGATCCATCAATTATCCTTAATGAGAACCAGTTAGCAGTAGTCCAAAAGTTCAGCTACCTAGGTTCTACAGTGACCACTAACCTCTCACTGGATGAAGAACTTAATGTTCACATCAGAAAGGTTGCCATCACCTTCAGCAGACTAACTTAAAGAGCATGGAACAACTCAAAGATTATCATCAAGACCAAAATGCTAGTGTACAAGTCTTGTGTACTCAGCATTCTCATCTATGGTAGGGAAATATGGACAGTTTATGCACATCAGGAGAAAAAGTTAAACAGCTTCCACCTGCACTGTTTACACCACATACTCAACATCAAATGTCAGGATAAAAGTTCCCAATGCAGAGGTTCTTCAAAAGGCAAATTTACCAAGTGTGACAGCCCTACTTAAACAGACGACTGTACTGGCTAAGG
>NW_005841882.1:4314972-4315787 GCF_000455745.1 Alligator sinensis | reverse complement strand
ATCGGAAGATGGACACATTCCCAAAGGTATGCTATATGGGGAACTGTCAGAGGGAACAAGAACAACAGGACATCCCAAGCTTCACTACAAAGACAGATACAAGAGAGACACAAAGGCATTTGGAATTGATCCCAATGGGAAACCTTGGCAAAGTGATCATGATAAGTGATGTCAGCATCTACACCAGGGCTTCAAAGTCCACAACAGAAATTGACTCCAACAGCTAGAAGAGAAAAGAGCCCATAGGAAGCAAGCAGCTCCCAAGCCACCCAACCATGACACATATGTTTGTAAACACTTCCACAGACCATGCAAATCTTGGATTGGACTATTCAGCCACATGAGGCACTGCAAACCATCTACATCCTAGGGTGGAATATCCATCATCTCCTGTAGACAAAAGGATGTCAAAGCAAAGGAGTAGGGACAGGTGGGCAAAAAAAGTTGCAGTGGATATGGCTGAACCATGGTGATTTCTCCTCCTTGATAAATATGTTTACTCCCATGACACACACATCTTTTCCCCAAAAATCAGCCATCCAAAATTAGAATGTGTTAAATGATGGGGCTGCCAGGGGCTGGCTGGCTACTGATCACAAGCAAGAGAAGCAGAGTCTGCTGCAGCCAAACGTTGTGATGAGATAACCCTGTCTCAGCTGCTACTGAATTGGCAGCAGCTTTTGGCTGTAGCAGTCTCTAGCTTGTGCCTGAGCAGGAAATGGGGGGAGAGTGACACTGACAAGTAGACTCTACCTTTGCTCCATATGCCCAGTATTAAGCCCTGACTCGGGGGGGGGGGGGGGGGGAAGGGGTTT
>NW_005841882.1:4283061-4314941 GCF_000455745.1 Alligator sinensis | reverse complement strand
TGGGTGAAATGTTTTTTACTTTCATTGTTGATCAAACTAATTCAATGTTGTCTCTTTTCATCTATGATCTTGCTACACATAGCAGATTTCATGACTATTTATTCCTCCCCTCTATTTCTTAGAACAATCAAAATCCCAATAAGCTTTATAGTTCCACTCTCAAATGTTATTTTCCATAGCATATTTCAGAGCTAAATTAGGATTTACAAGGTGGATTTGACTTAAATCAATTTAAATGATGATTTAAATCACTGGCCAGGATTTATTCATTTTTTTCTATAAAAAGTGCATTCTTGTTGTTTGATATAATCTCTGTTCAAGGCTACAGAAATGCTGCTGGAAATGCTCTCATGAGCTAAATGAACATCTGCGCCTACTTGGAGACCTATTACTTTGAGTACTTAGGCCCAAAGGTACTTTTCAGCAGTAAGTGCAAGCACGCTAACTACACTTTGTACAATGGGTAGGATGCCTTTTTATTATTTTTTCATTTGTTGATCGTCAGTGTCACAGGATGTCACCTTTGATTCAACTCCTCACTGTCTAATGGAAGACATTCTAAGCATTTCAGAGGAAAGACTTTCCACCTCTTAGATCAGGGGCGGGCAATTATTTCGGCTGGAGGGCCACTTAACGAGTTCTGGTGAGCTGTTGAGGGCCACAAGGATGTCCCTGCTCCTTGACAAGTGCCCTGCCCCTTGGTCACCATCTTGGGATCAGAAGTCCCACCCCCTAACCTCTGACCTTTGCCACTGGAAGTTCCTCCCTTTGCCCCCAGAAGTACTCCTTTTGGGAAGGGCGTTTGCCATCCTGGAACTGGAAAAAAAACCAAATTATATACTAAAAACCAAACATCTACAATAACATTTTAATTTTATTTTTTTTTAAATGTTGTCCTGATTTTGTATGCTTTTGCACTGTGTATATAGAGGTGATTGTATAATAGCTCAAATGAAATCTTACTCTTGTATATTGGGTGAGGGGGTCTGGGTGGGAGGGGGCTGTGGGTGTGTGTATGTGGGGACGTGTGTATGTGGGGTGTGGCGAAAGGTATGGGGGTATGTGTGGATGTGGGTGGGAGGGTAGGGGGGCTTGTGGGGGGCTGTGGGGTGTGTGGAGGGAAAAGGTGACAGGGTTTATGTATGGGTGGTGTGTGTGGATAGCAGTGAGCAGGGCTCCCCCCCAGAGACATGCGGGTGTGTGTGTGGGGTTTCTGGAGGTGTGTGATTGTGTATGGGGAAGGGTGTAGTTGTGGGGTTTGCGTGGTGTGCATGGGAGCCTCCTGCGTGCGCCCCTGAACTGGTCAGCCCCCAGCCCTGCCCCACAACAAACCAGAGCCCATACAACCTGTGGCGCCTCCCCACCACTGCCAACAGCGTGCAGCCCCAGCCCCACTCTGCGCCTCCCAGCCCCACTCTGCGCTTCCCAGCTTTGTGCACCCTGCCACCCCCTGGGCAAGCAGCAGGGCTGGGGCAACTCCATGGCAGGACTGCCTTTCTACACAGCCCAGGCAGCAGTGGCTCCTGGCTGTTGCTGCTCCCAGCCCCATGGTACTCGTGCCACACAGTCCCAACCTGACATACCCTGCACCTGCTTTGGACTCGCCTATCTGGACTGAGCAGCAGCTGTGGTGCTGGGCAGAAACTTGCTCAGCATGGGGAAAAGGTGGATCCTCCCCCTTGCCACACAGCTGCCCGGAGCCCATGCCATGCCAGACTGCCCTGCATCTCTGTCAGCACTGCCTCTGGGCTTCCCAGCATGGCAGTGGTGACTGCAGAGCAGCCCGGGTGGCGGAGATGCAGGGCAGCCTGGCATGGCCCAGGCTTCAGATGGCTGCAGCAAGAACTGCCTGGCAGCAGTCGGGCTGGGGCTGCTTTCCCCCTCCCCTCATGCTGAGCAATAGTTTCTGCCTGGTGTTGCCGTTGCTGCTCAGCCTAGATGGGCGAGTCCAGAGTAGGTGCAGGGCATGCCAGGTTGTGGCTGGGCACCCCAGCGGCAACAGCCAGAAGGAGCCGCCACCGCCTGGGCTGCCTAGAAAGGCAGTCCCACCATGGAGTTGGCCCAGCCCTGTGGTTTGCCCAGGGGGCAGTAGGATGCACCATGGCCAGGCGACCCCTGGGCCAGGCAGGACCAAGGGACCCACTGCAGGCCAGACAAAGCCCCTCTGTGGGCCAGATGTGGCCTGCAAGACATATTTTGCCCACCGTTTTAGATAGTTTTTAATGTGTTAGAACATTATTCTTCCTACACCAGTTGTATTTCAATCCCCTAATATAGACTGATAAGAAACTTTCTAAAAGACTTTCAAAGGTATCCGCTTGTCCTAGGAAGGTATCAAGCTGAAAGATGTCTTGAACTTTTCCCTTGTTTCTAGGTTAGTGTTGCAGTTGTGTGCAAGAGCGAGTACTTGCCTGCCCCTTAACAGCTACTCCATTTTTTACTATTCTTTTAAGAAGAGTATTCTCTAAGGCACTTGAGAATAATCACCCAAGTCTTCATTTTGGTATGATTGTGGGGGTGGAGGGGGAGTCCTACACAGACTTTGTATCCCCAAGAATGAACTCACTTATTTCATGTGAAAAGGCACTTTGAACCCTAATCCCTTGGGATGATGTAAGGTCTTTGACTATAACAGAATTTCATGACTCTCTCACACCAAATGTCAGTGGAGATCCTGGCCCTATTTGATGTGGTAATTTCTGATGAGCACTGTCTTGTTGCCATGCTGGGATGCTTTGGGCAAAGGCAGCAGAAACTGATATGTGATTGAAATGCAGCTGTAACTCTCCTGAAGCGTGAAGGAAGTCAGATGGATAGTCATGCTGCTTTTGAAGTGTACTGCTTTTTCCACTTGCCAGGCACGGCCTCAGCAGATATACCACATGGACAGTTGAATTCCCTCCATTATGAGTGCTAAGGAAGCATGTAGAATGGCAAGAGGTACAGAAAGGAGAAGGCTGAAGTACATCTTGCAATGGAAAAAAAAAAATCGCCTGCTGTTGCTCCAGTCAGACTATCAAGCCCAGGTAGCAAAACTGAAAGGATGAAAGTGCTGGATCACTGCTGTGTAATCAACAGAAGGGAACTGGCCCAGTACTGAAGCCTAAATTACATCTTGGCCTCTGGAATATAGGGAAAGCTGCACAACCCCACTAGTTGCAGGCTGGAAGAAAGGTTGGTAGCTAGTAGTACAGGGACATATATGCTCAGGAACTTTTTGCAGTGGCAGGGGATGGAGCTGGGCCAGATTTTCAAAAGTATTTAGGGACCTAAAATGCAGGTAGTCTAGTCAAGCATCGTACCTTTCAAACACATGGGAAATCTCACTAGGCATCTATTTGTATGTAGGCCCTAAGGGATTTGGCTTTTTTTTTTATTTTTTGACTCTAACAGAGCAAAGACAGAAGTATTCCTTGAAGTGCCTGAACTGTAATCTTTGCCAGATCATCAGATTGTGCCCAACACCTTCTGTTCTCTTTCCAAATGAGTATTTTGTTTTAAAAAGAAAGTCCACTTAACTCTGATAAGATCACAGAAACAGACAAAAAAACTTTAGAGAAGAGAGGACTATTTCTTCAGTTAATGGAAAAATATTCAGATTGCAAACCTTGAAACAGTAAAATAAATTCATAAAAAATAAATGCTGTCATAGATGCCTACTGTATTCAAGGATGTAATTCATAATGGAAATGAGAGAACAGCCAATAGTAAATAGTCTTAGATATAAAGGAGAAAACAATTTATATTCATGTACCTTTTTGCAGAAGTAACAGGCCTGCTGAGTTGGCAGCCATGGGTTTGGTCCCTTACTATGCCACATGAAGGCCATTGTAAGCCAGATCCCTAAGGTGAATAAGTTCCTTGTATTCGAGACAGAACATTTCAAAAGTTCATAAGCAATAAATACCAGAGGCTACAAATATAAATGTAGTTAATATTGAATTAGTTTGATCAATAATGAAAGTAAAATGTGTTTTACAAACAATCTCTGCTGTTATGTCCTGCAAAAAAAGTCTCTGATGTACAGTCATTGGACAGAGTGGAGTCTACATAAAGGGCTATCTATGATTATCAGATCAAAAAAATAGCCATTTATTAGTGATCAGTAGCACTTAAGAGTCACTCTTAAAGAGTGGCTCTTGGGACCTGGGATCACATTAGAACTTTTGTGGACTATATCTTTCTGTGATGCCCCATCTATTGCATGATGAACATTATAACTGAGTCCTACCTGTTAACAGCAAGTGGGAGCAAAATATTTTGTGAGCTTTCTCAGGAAGTATCCAGTCATAACAGAACCGTGTCCAGGTTTCTCTTCTGGCTTTGTCTGTCCCTTTAATACAGAGGGTTAATGGGAGTTTGCCTGAGATGTCCAACTCTTGTCTGTTTGCCAAATCTCTTTAACACCTAGTGTGGGGCAGGAAGTTTGCATAGCACGACAAATTTGATTTTGGGGCTAAAAACCCAGATGATAGATGTTACTCTGACCATTAAACCAATAAATGTAAGTGGAGTTTATACATGTACTGCAGGCCTCAAGTCAGTGGTGAGCTGGAGACACATTTGAGTTTTAGGTGGGTAATCTTTACTCCCCTCAAAATAGTTTAAAACTATATTTCTATGGTCTGAATGGCAGGAGACAATATTCATGAACCAAATCATAGCTTTTCAATTAATATTGACAAGAGGGAGACCTTTATGAAACACTTAAGTTTAGACTGTGTTTCAGAACTTGACTTTTGTGGAAAAGTGATTTTGAAGGTGAACATTTTTAGTGATCCTGTGCTCATAAAGTGACTGTTAGTTTTTAGGAAAAAAAGATGGGTAAAGATGCATTGTTTCAAGGAAATAAACTAGCTTGACAGTGAAAGTCATGAAGATTTGCTTTGTTGGTTCTTTCAGCATAAAATACAGTGAGCTGCCATGGTTTGATATGTGCCAGCTATAAGTTTCTTGAGATTTTTGATTTTCAAAGCAGCAAAAACCTGTTAGAGATTGGCTGGGGTAGAACCGATTCCGTGATGACCAGGAAGAAAGGAAAGTTTCTTAAAGGATAGCAGGCTAATTACAGACAAATACAAGAAATTTATGGAAACTTGGGGTACTGTTGCCAGCAAGTAAAAAAAAATCTTAGGTAAGCCCATATCCTGTATAGAAAGGAAGCTGAGGAAATGAAAGGTAAAAAATGAGATACGGAGAGATATGAAGAGGTGGCAGCTAATCTTTGAACGGGATGCTAGCATTGGCCTGCCTGAACATTCTGCTTTAATCATACTTTTATAAAGCCAAGCACCAGAGCTCTTTTCCATCCAGATAGTTTGCCATATGTAGAAAAAGAGAGATTCTGCCTCAGCTCTTCAGTAGTTGATGTTGCACCCGCAGGAGGAATTGCAGATTTTGCTTGCTTTGTGAAGTGACACATCTCATTTAAGATTTGTTTTCTGAAAAGGTAGTCCTTCAGAGCAAGCCCAATGCCTCTTAAATGTAACAGCTAATAAGGACCACTGTGAAAAATGACCTAACCTTATGGCTGAGACAACACTTGAGCATCTTTACAATCAGACTCTGTTTAGAGTTGATTTCCTGAAAAAAGGGTATTGTCATTAGACTGAGCTTTAAGGAACAGTGTGCAGATGCCACAGTGGACAGAACCCAGTGAAAAAAATTCACTATTACAAGTTTTCCATTTATACCCTTTAATAAATAAGATGAAGGAAGACCCTGTTGGCATCTTAATGTCATTTACAATAATTTTGGTGTACTTGGAAACTGTTTGAGAATTGCTGTTTTCTTTCTCAGAGAAAAAAACACACTGTAGCTTGTCTCCCCTGCCCAGGAAAGACCAACCACACACAAAAGGTAGTTCAGGGCACAGTTTTAGTCTTCAAATGCAAGTCACAACAACACAAAGTTATTTCCCTGACCAGAGCAGATTTCAGGAGCTCGAAGGCCTCTTCTTGCCTCATCTCCCCTTCTCCAGAGTCTGTGACAAGAGAGTGCTGAGCTGTCTGAGCTCCTTAAGAATCATCAGACTCCTTCCCAGCTGGGTCCAAGGAACCTTGGCTTTAAAGAAGAAGATCGCCCTGGAAGTTTCAAAATAACATTTCTGTTGTACATTATAGTAAACAGAAAGAATCGAAACAGTTGAGAAGCAGACTGAATACCACTAACTAGATGGCCTTCATCAGTATGTGGTACCCAGTGCAGAGAGAGAACCTATGAAGCAAAAACATGGCAATTGATATCTTAACAGAAAATCCAGTTAAATGTGTTCTAATAATTTCAGATTCAGATGACAGAAAAGTATTGGTTGGAAAGAACCTCACGAGTTCATTTAGTTTAAGCCCCTACTCAAGGCAGGACCATCCCTGACTCAGCTGTCTCAGCCAAATGTCTGTCTGACCTGCTCTTGAAAATTTCCAAGACCAGAGATCCCACAACTTCTTTAGGTAGCCTTTTTCAATGCTTAACCACCCTCAGAGTCAGAAAGTTCCTATTAATCCTCAACCTAGATTTCTCCTGCTTCAGCTCGTGGCTGTTACTTCCAGTTCTCCCTGCTATGGCCACAGAGAAAAGCCCTTCTCCATTCTCTCTGTAATTGCCCTCCACGTATTTGATATCTGTTACCAAATCCTGCCTTGGCTGTCTCTTCTCCAGGTTAAATTACCGTACTTCTTTCAGTCTTTTCTCATACATTGTGCCTCCCAGGTCCTAATTATTTTTGTTGCTCTGCCCTGGACACTTTCCAATCTGTCCACATCCTTGTTGAAAGGTGGGGCCCAAAACTGGACACAGTACTCCTGTTACAGGTCTTGATCCAGCTCGGCCCCTGTTCAGGTAGCAGCAGTGGTGGCAGCTCCAGCTCTCAACCCTAGCCACAGGTTGGGGCTGGAGCCACAGCTACAGCCACAACCACAGTAGCTCCCTTGCCACTGTGCAATCTCCCCCATGTACCTCTTGCGCACCTCCCAGGCCACACCGTGCAGTGTCACCCACATTTGTCCCACCCTGGCACTGCACAACCTCCCCCCAGTGCCCCTTCCACATATGTAATCTACCCTGTGCCCCCTCCCCTACTGCATGAGCCACCCTGGCCTTGGCCAGGCAACAGCAGTGGTGGCAGTATAGTTCTGACCCCAGCTCAAATCCAAGATGAGGTTTCCCCTCCACTGTCACCATGCTAAGGGGGAGAGGGGCTCATCTTAGATTCAAGTAAATATAGCACTTCTATGACAGGGCATAACCCAAGAGAGTTGCAGCCTGGCCATTCCCCAGTTGTGATTGTATTTGCTGCTATTGCAGACAATGCTCCAGTTGCTTTCACTGCAAGCCCTGTAGGTGAAACTAAGTGCATCTTACACTAGTTTATTTTTTGGGCAAATATCATGCAGCTAATTGAAAGCTAAGGTGACTAGACTTTGTTAACTAGAATGATTGCCCTTGTTGAACATTACCTGTCAGTGACATATGTGGCAGGCTTGCTGGCAGCAGCACGGCTTGCCAGCTTGAAAGGGTTGAGAGTGATTGGTGGGGCATTCCCCGCCAGTCAGGAAAGGCAAGGGGAGAGGCTTACCCTGTCTTGCACCTGGGTAAGGGCGAAGCCGGACCTGAGAGGGGGCTAACACCTCTTCTCTCTGATTGGTCCATTTCCAATCAAAGCAGAGACTCTGAAGGGAATAATAGCATGCCCACCACACGGGCGGCTATGTCAAGGGACAAAGAAGAGAGCAAAAGAAGAGCTGGCCAGCAGACCAGACTGGTTGTCCCGAAAAGAGACTGGAAGACAATTTGTCAGACAGGGAGTGGCAATCGGCTGCATCCTCAGCCCCACCATGAGGGAGCACAGCATCAGTGCACAGAAGGTCCGGGAGTGGACCAAGGCCCCAGAGTTGCAGGTGGCAGCTCGGGCCTCCAACCCATGCATGAAGCGGGGCACGGCGGGGTTGTGGAGCAGACCAAGGCCCCAAAGCTACAGGCGGCAGTTTGGGCCCCCAACCCTAGCATGAGGTCGGGCAAGCAGTGCACAGATTGGTGCATAGAGCATCCAGGAGCAGACCGAGACCCTGGAGCTGTACACGGCAGCTCGGAACCCCAACCCCAGCACTAGACCGGGCACATGGTGCACAGATCAATGCAAGGGTCCAGAAGTGGACCGAGACCCCGGAGCCACACAAGGTGGCTTGGGTCTCCAACCCCACCCATCGGACAAGGCAGGGTTTTCAGTAAACGGGACAGTGCACAAGGCCACGGGCAAGCCAGGAGGCTGGAAGAGCCCGGCACGGGGCCCTCCACCAAAGGAGGAGATGACTCGCACAGGTGACAGATGCTGCGTCATCAGTGCCCAGAGGAGTCGTGAGTCACCCAGGGAACGGGGTTCCCACAGGGGAGGGAGGCTTACCCCCCCTCTCAGCGTCCCCAGCTGGGGAGATGCCCCAAAGGGAAGGGCTTGTGGGTCAGGGCCTGAATAGCTGGGTGAGTTGGGCAGATGATAGCCCCTTAGGACCTTAGGGTACCCCTACTTACTTTCTTTTGCCTTTATCCCCAGGGGTAGTTTCTTTCAGGTCTCCACAGTTGTTAGGTAAACTCTGCACCTCAAGCTTTGTAACTTCACACCCTATTAGAGCATAAGACTGCATATTGTTCTATGAACTGCCGTACTGTATCTTTCTGACCCCTCACCTGTATCATAGAGTGTTTTCATTAGATCTGTAAATATCTATAGCGGTTGTTCCTATATTTTTTAATTATTATAACTTATATTCTAGTAAATCTGTATATAGTTAAATCTCAACAAGTGTTCTGGCTTTTCTTTTTAGGGAGGGGAAGGAAAGCTGCACACAGCAGGGCAGTTACTCCTCTCACAGCGCATCTGCATCCAGTTAACATCCTTCATTTGAAGAGGGGGTACATACCCAAGTACCACCCAGGTTACACGTACATAGACAATCAACAGTTCAACACTGACAGTTTCATTTTATGTCAACTAATAACATTACATTAGTTAGTTGACTTTGCTGGGTCACAAGCTTAGTCTCCATTGTTGTGAAGGTATCGGTCTAGTGAATGGTCTAGTAGAAATGATGCCATCAAGAAAGCTTCTTCACCCAATGGTAAGAATCATCATAACACATAATATGGAAAAGGCAGCTGTGAGACTGGGACACCAGAACTGTTCTACTGGAGGGTTAGGAATGAGCAGCTCCCAACCGCATTTGCTTCTATGAAAAAAATGCAGAAATATTTTTTTTTATATTTTAAAAAGGGAGGGAAGGGAGTTTTAACTGTAGTCATAGGACAGATGTCTCAAGCTGACTATCTGGCATTAGCTAAAAGACAAACAGTAGCATTAATTTTCTAATTTTAAGATCACTTCAAAATTTCACAGTGTAAATGTGCCAGGTAAAAAAAAATAGACAGCTGAAAATTTCGTATGAAATATTACTAGAGTGGGGGATATGCTGGTTCTGATATGTTTGTATAGGACTAATATGTCTGAAGTACAAATGTGTGTGTGTGTGTGTGTGTGTGTGTGTGTGTGTGTGTGTGTGTGTGTGTGAGAGCAAGTACATTTGTACCATGGAGGTAATTATGTATACTAGGGAAAGGATATACATGTAGTTACACACACACACACACACACACACACACACACACACACACACACACCTGTGTATGTCTTTTCCCTAGTATACATAATTACCTCCATGGTACAAATGTACTCTTTAATGTGCTATTTAACAAATGTGCTATTTAACTTGTAAATGTTCATGTTAAAATAACTAGTTGCATGCAACCAAGGTGGGCTTGATCCAATATCTGTTGAAGTCAGTGGAAAGTCTCCCATTTGATTCCAATGGACTTTGGATAAAGTCCCATGCACATATGACTGATTACGTTCCCATGTGAGAATAAGACCTTAAATTGGTTTGATTTCTTGCTGTTGCTCAGGTGTAGAACTGTTATTTGCTACATACTACAACTGTCTCTTGTTAATTTTGCCTTCCACATGTTATGGGTCAGAAAGAGGTCAGACCTTTTTTACGAAGAAAGAAAGCAAACCTGTCTCAATGTAAGCAGACGAATCCGTCAGCAGTCGAGTACCCATAATACCGCTGCATAACTTGTATTCATTTGTCACTGGCATTTTCAACTGTTCAATCTCACAAGTATTAAAAAAATTGGGCTTAATGGGTTCTTTGTGGCAGTATCAGATGAAACAGTTTGTGAATTAGTAATTAACACAGGCTAGAGTGAATTTAGTATGTATTTCTCAGTTAGCTGAAAATAGATTAGTAAGAACAGAGTGGGAAAATTTTGGAAGCATATGAATCTATATGCCCCTGATCAATTTATTATAAATGTGAACATCAGGTGATTAGAATCAACTACTGAAAAAGCAGTCAGTGCTATGAGCAACTACATCAATATTAAAATCAGCCACGTAAATATATCAATCAAATGTCAGAGGCGTTTCTATTAAGCAATATTCTTCTCTAATGAATGGTAATTATTTAAAATAGTTTCTTTCTTTTTCTTCCCAAATTTGGTAATGCTGACAACAAGGAGATCAACTTTCTATTCCATTGTATTATATGTCTGAGACAATCATGTGACCAAGCTTACAGTTAATACATGACAAAGACTACAGCTACATAACTGATACCGCATACAATGAAGGGTTGATGTAACCACATTTTTGTTAATTGTGTGAAAAGTCAGGAACATGAAGCAAAGCAGGTTTCAGAAAGTTTCATGTTAAAGTGAAATGTAATAATATACCTGAATTACATATTGACATTAAAAACCAGTCAACTTTAAAAATCCATTATTTAAGAAAAATCTATTATTCTGCTTTCAAGCTTAACTTTCTCGTAGCTGCCCAGCTTGGTGCTTAATATATTTAAATAGCTCTAAGCTCTCATATAACAGAATCAAAGTATTAGCCTCTTCCTATTATGCAGTCTTCTCACTGACTTCAATATGCCCCCACTAACTACGTGGAACTCAGTCAATTTTAATATGAACTTCTTCAATACGCTAAATAGCATATAATGTATTCGTATCATGGAGGTAAGTTATGTATGGTGTAAAAGAAATATATAATTTAGAGAATGCATGAGTGGTACACCATGCATGCTCAAGAAATATTTGACACATTACATTTAAGGTGTAAACAGTTATACAAGTCTAAGTATCAAAAGGGATGAACTGGGGCAAGAAGAGACTCCCAGTGGAGTCTATTGCTTTACATCCTCTGGGAGGAAGAGGAGCTGTGTTTTGAAGAGTCAACATCAGTGCTTAAAATGCTTCCCTTTGCAAGCATTAGCAAATATTTCCTTCTATAGAATATTTATTGCATTTACAAACATTAAATGATGCATTCAGTTGTCCTTTGAAGAATTATTGTGCTAAATTTGGAGATTAAATACAATAATTAACGGACAAAGCAGAGATTTTAACATGACATCGTTTCGTACAGCTATCTTGAATGAGGAGCAGCAGGCCAAGGCAATATTTCTCAATTAGCTGAAAATAGATTAGTAAGAAGAGAGTGGGAAAATTTCTGAAGTGTATGAGTCTATATGTCCCTGATGAATTTATTATGAACGTGAACATCAGTTGATTAAAATCAACTATCAAAGTAGCACCTACATCAGAGTAGCATTAACTATCAGAGCACCTGCACTAATATTAAAAATCAACCAGATAAGGCATTACATTTAATAGGGTCCCTTTTATATTTTAGACACTGCTGCTTTAAAAGGAGCAGGAATAGAAAACTTGGCTAAAAGGAGAAAACAGGAAGAAAGGGCTCTTTAGAGGAAAGTTTCAGAAAGCAACTGTCTTGGTATATTTTGCAGTGCTCCATAGCAAATCAAACCAGAAACAAATGATTTGTGGATGGCTGAAATTCTATCCCAACAGGCCAGCTGATTCAGATGTCTCAGGGATATATCATCCTGAATCAGTTTTATGATGGCCATATTACTATATGTTTGTTGTAGTTTCAAGTAATATCCAGAGGCAAATCAGGGAAGATTATGCTAGAAAGTTTCACCACATCCCCGGTCATGGACAAAACTGTTGTATTACTGGAAAGAAGGAGAACTGGCCTGAATTGGTTGGTTGTTTGAGAATGACTTTGTTCCTGCAGAAAAATGAAATGCTGGAGATAACTGCACCAAAACCAGTCACAGCCAAGGGAGGTTTTAGATGTTTCCATTTGTGACTAAGAGCATATAATCTCTTGGGTTAGAGCATCCTTTGATTTAGACAGGAGGCACTATTACATGTGCTCCACGGATGGGGTTGGGGCTTTAATTAGAGCAGTTCTGAGAGCGTATCTATTTAAAGCACTGCAGTGTCTCATGTATTAGCATCCCCTCACTTCACAATGGTGGCAGGGACACTTGAGCTAAAGTATGTTCAACGAGCTTTAGTTCAAGTACTCCTGACACCATTTTTAAGTGTGGGGATGCTAATACATGAAATGTGAAGGCTGGCTAGTGCATGGTAATTACCACACTCCAGCAGACTTGATTAATTGAGTTTGCTCTGATATGCTGTAATTGCAGCATGTTGGAGCAACCCTGAAGCATATCTAGAAGCACCAGGAGCTGTATCTTGTTGGAAAGAGATTTCATAGACCTTTGGGCTGGAAGGGACCCCAAGGAGAGGCCTCAGCTCCCTAGGAGCCTCAACACATGTCAAGCCCCTAAAAGGCCTGAGGCATCAGACATACCACAGTAACAAATGCCAGGTAGTGCAGTTGTAACCCCAGATTTAGCTAGTATTATCTCTTAACATTTCAGTTGGATGTATATTCAGCTATATTTTTTAAATGTTTAACAGTGCTAACTGAACATAAATTGGCTTTCTTCTGCAGGTTTGACAATCTTGTTCCAGTTTTGAGATCAGTAGAGACAATCCAGTTCTTCTCAGCTTCCCCAACTGATCTCTGAAACACATTATAGGAAAGATAAGTCATTGGGTAGGTAGAAATCAGATTGTGTACCTGGCCTTAAAGACAATGGCTAGAAATTTAAATATAAGGATCTGTGGATGAAAATTTTTTAAAAACAGATTGTCCATGGTCAGAGAAAAGGGTAACAGATTTTTGTGGCTTTGTTTTGGACACACTGGTAGTGCCTGGTAAACCCAACTGGCATTTTGGGAGATTAGACTGGAGGAGATTGCAAGAGTCAAGGGGAAACATCAGGACCTGGCCAAGGACCTGTGTTGATGCAGGCGTATGGATGGAGATTAGACACAACTAGCTCCAGGAGACATAGAATTGTAGAACTGGAAAGGACCTGTAAGTTCATCAAGTCTGGTCCCGTGCCATAGGCAGGAAGTTATTGGGCTCAGACAAGCTCTAGAAGGTTCCTGCCCAGCCTCCTCTTGAACACCTCCAAGGATGGTGACTGCACCACCTCTGCTGGGAGTGTTCCAGATTCTGGTGGCCCTTACAGAGAAGAAGTGTTTCCTTATATCTAGCCTGAATATACCTTTGTAAGCTTATCCATTGGTCCTCATCCTCCCTTGAGTGCCTTCCTGAAGAGTTGCTCACCTAGATCCTGGTGTTCACTCCTGATGTACTTGTAGGCAGCTATCAAGTCACCCCTCAGCCTTCTCTTACTCAGACTGAACAGGCCCAATTCCCAGAGTCTCTCCTTGTATGGTCTATCCTCCATGCCCTTGATCATGCGGGTGGCCCTTCTTTGTACCTTCTCAAGCTTATCCATGTCCTTCTTGAAGTGCAGTGCCCAAAACTGGACACAGTACTTCAGCTGAGGCTTCCCTAGTGCAAAATAGAGAAAGAGGAGCAGTACCCTGGATCTATTTGGCGCACATCGGCTGATGCATGCCAGAGTTCCATATGCTTTCCTAGCAGCCTCATCGCGCTGCAGGCTCATATTCATCTTCCAGTCAATCATGACCCCTAGGTCTCCTTCAGAGGCTGTGCCAGCCAGTAGACCATCACCCACTGTGTAGTTGTGGTGAGGGTTCTTACTACCCAGATGGCGGACTTTGCACTTATCTCTGTTTAAAATAAGTTTCATCTGATTCCGTTCTGCCCATGAGTCTAGTCTGTCTAGGTCCTTCTGGATCCTGACCCTATCCTCCAGTGTGCCTGCATTTCCCCACAGCTTGGTATCATCTGCAAACTTAATAATTGAACTTTCTACCCCCTCATCCAAGTCATTAATGAATATATTAAATAGCATGGGTCCAAGCACTGATCCCTGGGGGACACCACTGGAGACGACCTTCTAGGATGAGGCCATCCCATCAATTACCACCCTCTGGGAGCAGCCTATAAGCCAACTGTCCACCCACCTCACTAGACTGGTCAAGTTCAACACCCTTGAGTTTGTTTGAGAGAATCCCATGGGAAACAGAATCAAAGGCTTTACTGAAGTCTAAGTAAATCACATCCACCTCATGTCCCTTGTCCACATGACCAGTTACCTGGTCGTAGAAGGACACAAGGTTTGTCAGGCATGATCTAACCTTGACAAAGCAATGCTGATTACTTCTTAACACTTCAACCATTTCCACCTTGCAAGTAATGGCCTCCTTAATACATTTTTCAAAGATTTTACCCGGGACCGAGATCAGACTGATCGGCCTGTAGTTTGTAGGGTCATCTCTCTTTCCTTCCTTGAAGATGGGCACCACACTGGTCTTCTTTCAGTCATCCAGGACCACTCCTGAGTTCCATGACTCTTCAAACAGCTTGGCCAGTGGTGCTGCTATTAGCTCAGCCAGTTCTTTCAGGATGCAGGTCGTTGGGCCCAGAAGACTTGAAGACATCCAGGTGCTGCAGGAGATCCTTCATCTGTTCAGGACTGATTTCGTTTAGCTTGTTGTCTTCCCCATGTTCCCTGGGTCTCTGGTCAAGTGAACAGCCCCTGTTTGATTTCAGGAATATCAACATAAAGTATACGTTTAGGAGCTTGGCTTTTTCACAGGCACCAATTGTGGGCTACCCCTGAGCATTCAGTAGGGGACCCAGAGAGGAGCCAGACTTTTTCTTGCTCCCTATGTATCTGTAGAAGGACTTTTTGTCTTTTATTCCAGTTGCGAGCTTGATTTCCATGCCTGCCTTGATTTTCCGTGTCTCGCATCTGCAGGCCCTGGCAATACAGGTGTATTCCTCTCTGGTTGCCGAGTCATTCTTCCATTGTTTATATGCTTCTTTTTCAAAAGCTCTCTAGTATTCCTGTTGAGCCAAATGGGTCTACTGGCTCCTTTCCTGTTTTCTGCCTGCATAGGGATGGCCTGTTTCTGGGCCGTGAGAACTGCCTCCTTAAGGAAGCTCCACCGTTCCTGAAATCCCAAGTTGTCCAGTTGCTGGTTGCAAAGGGCTTCTCCAACTAGTCTCTTGAGTTTGCCAAAATCTGCCTTCTTGAAGTCCGGGACTTCTGTTCTGCTGTCCGATTTCCCAGTCTTACGGTGGATGGTGAACCTAACCAGGTTGTGATCACTGTCTCCCAGAGTACCACCAATCCTTAGGTCACCTATGATGTCATCACCTTTGGCCAGCACTAGATCCAGAGTGGCCTTACCCCTGGTAGGTCTTTCCACAACCTGTGTCAGAAACAGGTCATCTGTTGTTGCCCAGAAGTTAGCTAACCTGCCGAAGGTGGCCGTGTGATCCTCCCAACAGATGTCAGGGTAGTTAAAGTCGCCCATGAGAATCATGTCTCTAGTGCTAGCTGCCTCAGTCAGTTCTCGGGAGAATGCCTGATCACTCTCCTCTTCTTGGGAGGGAGGTCTGTAGTAGATGCCCACCATTAGGTCTCCCTCTCCTGACCCTCCTTGTATCCTGACCCAGAAGGTCTCAAGAGACCCTTCCCTGCTGTCAAATGTGATCTGCAGGAGCGGTATTGCTTTTTCACATAGAGGGATACACCTCCCTTCTTCTAACATAGTTAGAAATGGGATTGCTGTAGGGGATGGAGTGAGAAGAGTGGATGATCATACCGAGGTATAAGCATGCTGGCCAGGAGGACACAAGAGTTGTAAAATTGACTGACAGAGAAGGAAAGGCAAAGAGAAATCACAAAAGTGGCTGGGGAGGTCAAGTTTTACCATGTTAGGTCTGAGTTGTTGGTGAAAGGAAACAGGGTGTTAGTGTCCATAGGGATTGCAAACCTGAACGGAGTATGATAGATCAAGGGCAGAACACTGAGATCTGTGGTTGCTGGCAAGAATTTTAGACTGGGAAATGAAAAGAGGGGCAAAGTTTAAGGTTTGAGTGATGCTAACAAAGGGGTGGAAGAAGAGGGAGGCTTATAGGAGCTAATGAAGGAACTATTGCACAGGAAGAGAAGAGCAGCGAGTCTGTGCAGGCTAGTAGAGAGAGTTCTGGAGGGAGAGAGCAATTAACCATACTGCTTGATTTATTGGATCTTATTCACAGTCTCAGAGATCTAAGGTTAAAAATGTAAATGGCAAATGAATGGGAATCAATCAAGGACACTCAGGCACATCAGACCTATTGGAAAAAAGTAAGAGGTATATTTCCAGCCAAAGTGGTAGTGGGACAAAAGTGGGTTTTATAGTTGATCAGCTAAGGTTGGGAAGTGCTAAGGAGAAAAAGAATCCACTAATAAATGAGAAGTGACGTGACTGATTCAAGTAGGACATAGTGCTGGGAAGAATGGAAGAGGCAATGTCATATGACCCAGGCTGACTATGCAGGCAGGAGCAGAGACAAGCGATTTTGAAGGTGACATCAGAAAGTTCAAACTTACTATGGTTGGAACAGGGTATTTTCTTGGATGTATTCAGGAAGTGGGCAATGCAGTAAACACTGGTAAAAGAAGATTATGGGAGGGGCAGTGTTTTAGATGGGCTACCATGTGATATTGGGGAAGTGGGAAGAGGAGGTTGAGGCTGCATGCAAGTCGTAGCAGTGGATACAAAGAGGAAAGACAAAAGTGTACTGGAGAGAGAAACAGCAAGTTTTAGACATAGCCTGTACATGTGTGAAGAGGCAGTAGCAGAGGTGAATATGTTGCCCAGGGTGACATACGTTTGTGGTGATATCAAGGGTAAGAGCTAATACCGTAGCTTTTGTCTGAGACGCTATTGCAGTGGAACTGCATGCAGTCAGTTTTCTTGACCATGACTGTGGAAAAATAATAGAAGAATCATCAGTGGGACCTCCAGGAATAAATAGTTGAAAGACAGACAAAAATTGGAATTAGACTAAAGGAGACGAAGCTGGAGCAGCCAGGCAGCTTAGGGTGCAGACACACACAGCAGATTGTGTGCGGTGGGAGAGTTGGGGGGGGGTGTTTGCACCCAGCCTTTGTGTAGCCACATGGCTGGGGGCATTTTCACTTTTCTCTTGCCCTTCTCTCCTAAATATGAGTTCAGTAAAGTTCAGTAGCCTGCACCTGGTTGAATTCTGCAGTGTGATGCCTGACTTGGAGTGCCTGAGGGTGGGAGGTGTCAGAATGCCTGGGCCCATGTTGTTGGATGTACAGATAGAGCGAGAATCAGGAGGGCCAAGAAGTACAGGATGTGGAGGAGCAGTAAAAATCAGTGAAACTGAAAATAGCTGAGATATCCAGCAAGCAGCTGGGGCAGTCATAGCCACTGCTGAATTGGCTGTTGGCTATTGGTTTTGGCTGAGTAGCCAAAAGCTGCTACCAATTTGGCAGTGTCTGTGGAAGGGCTACTATAATAGCTTTTGCCTGAGGAGCCATTGAGTTGGCTGAGAGCAGGTAAGCTGCTACATGCAGTCAGATTTCTTGGCCATGACTGGAAAAAAATTCTATTTTTTCTGCATTCTGTCTTCACAAAACAAAGTATGTGCTTTATTTGGGGGTTTGTGGGATGTGAGAATATAGAGCATCTACTGAATTTTCTTTACAGACTGTTTGAAAAATCAGGATCCAAGGGGGAGGCTTTGGAAGAACAAGTGAGATCCACCCTGATTTTCTGAGCAAGAAGAGTGACACTGGCAGAGATCATCTTATACAAAGCTGAAAGGAAAATGTGAATTTGATAACTATCTTATTAACACCTTGTTTTTGAAAGGCAGAATAATTTTTTTTTTTTTCCTTGTAGTAAGTAACTGAATAACAGCAGCTGGGGAGCCAAGTCTGCTCATTGTTCTGCTCTCTGTGGATCCCTCAGACTTACTTTTGCCTAGCAAAAGCATAAGTGGCAGAAACAGCTGTTGCTATACTTCCTGACTTATAATATGCACTCAAATTTCCAGCAGTTGTTTTTTGGAAAATAAAACAAGGTGTGTGTTGTATGTGATACAATGTGATAGAAGCACAAGCAATAAACACCATCTATTTATTTAAAAAAGTAATGTTGCCAGATGGACTCAAATACTTTGTGTTAATTTTTTTCTATAATGAAAAAATATAGATGAGGGGAGACGCAACAGCTGTTATATGCTTGAATTTCAGCACAACCTCACAACATTTTATTTAAGAAATTAATTCTTAATTTAATTCAAATTGGTTTAGATAAAATCCATTAAAACTGAGTGCTCTTGAAAAGGCCACTAAGAGAGAGCAACAAAAAAGGAGAATTCATCAAGTCATGGGCAACACCTAGTGTTCTTATTCAACAGTTCAGAGATATCTGAAGGGACAGAGAAGTATTAGTTAATGAATGTAGCTATAAATAAATGGAAGTAATCAAGAAATAGAAATAGCAGCTTTGATACCAGAATAAATTCTCCTTGTGTTTTTTTCCTTTCTTACAGACAGGTGTTTTGAGCAGTGGAAGTAGGAATTTGGACCTACAAAACATTGTGATGGGGGACATTGTTGCAGGGAAGGAGTGATACTCTAGATAATCTAAGACAGTTTCCACTCCTAACTCCAATGATGCCACAAAGCAGCAGTTCCCAACCTGGTGGCCCATGAAGCCAAGGTCTGAAACCCACAGGTGGTCTACAGATTGTACTGGGCCCTATGCTACAAAGGTGGTGCTCTCCTTAACTGCAGCAGAATACATTTCCCTGCTCTGGCTGCATATCATGAGGTGTCAGATACATTCTGTGACATGTAAGAAGACCACCATTGTAAATGGGTGAACAGAAGACACTTCTGCTAGCACAGAGACAACCCTGCCGCCCCTCTCCCCACAGGTGGAGTATATGGGGGACATTTTGGGGGAAGAGCATAATGGTTTTTGAACAATTCTGGGGGATGATGATGATCTGTTGATCCAAATATTTGGAAACCACTACTATAAAGTGCTGATATTTTAAAATTATGTTCATTATCACTGCAAACTCTTACTAATTTTTTACACTCAAGATCTTCCTGCAGTTTTGTCAGTGATCACTGGGCCTGTCAGCCAGCCCCACAGGTTCAAAGGAATGAACATGCCAGAGTCCGAGCTGAAGCAACTCTTGCTTCTGATTTGTTCACTGTAGTGCCAGAGGTGAGTCTTAGTTTACCACTTTCTCTTTATCAACCGTTTTGTTACGTTGCGTTGGGGGAGGGTGGGGAAGGCAAGGTCTATTTTAGGATTAGGTCCCACTCTGCAGAAACACAGGGCATCACTTTCATTTTGTAGCAGCTGGAGCTGAACTGTGAAGTTTGTGATTTATTTCTATAGAAACCTCCAACAAGTTTTAGAGGCGGCACAGATTTAAAATGAACCATTGTGTATTTAATTGAAGCCAACCTGGGTTGTTACCAAACTGTTCCTGTAACTCCTGCCTTGCTTTCTCAGCTGTTAGCAGAGCAAATAACCAGCCTGTAAATATTCTCTTCTACAGACAATTTATTCCCCAAACTATAAGTCATTATCATGTTATGGGCATGGCCCTACATAGGAAAAGTTAATTAGCACACCTTAACTCTTTGAAACTTCTCAGAGCTGTAGGCTCTCAGTAGGGTAACAAAAAAAAGAACAAGAAAAAGAGAGAGAAATACGATGAATAGCAATGGTGTGTACAGGATGAAGTTGATGTTCCACCAGGCTGCCTTGAGTAGCTATCCTATGTTTCTATAAATGCAGGTTTTTCTTCAATGGCTCAGTGGTTTCAGATTGTTTTAAACACCAAAATTTGGGGGGAGGTGAGCACGCTAGCAGGGAGAGAGAAATTGCAGAAGGATCTGGATAGGTTACAGGGGTGGGCAGACAGGAACAGGATGCGTTTCAATACGGACAAGTGCAGGGTGCTGCACTTGGGTAGTAGGAACCAGCAGCACACTTATATGATGGGGAACTCCCTACTTGAGAGCACGGAGGCGGAAAGGGATCTTGGTGTCATTATTGACTCCAAGATGAACATGGGCCGACAATGCGAGGTCATGGTTGGCAGGGCTAACCGGACCTTGTCGTGCATCCACAGGTGCATCTCGAGTAGAGCCAGGGAGGTGATCCTCCCCCTTTATGGGCCGCTGGGCAGGCCGCAGCTGGAGTATTGTGTCCAGTTCTGTGCGCCCCATTTCAAGAGGGATGTGGACAACATGGAGAGGGTCCAGAGGAGGGCCACCCGCATGATCCGGGGACAACAGGGCAGACCCTACAGTGAGAGACTGCGGGACTTGAACGTATTCAGCCTCCACAAGAGAAGGCTGAGGGGGGACCTGGTGACCGTCTATAAACTCACTAGGGGGAACCAGAAGGGTTTGGGGGAGACGCTGTTTCCCCTAGCCCCTGCTGGCATAACAAGGAGTAATGGGCACAAGTTGATGGAGAGGAGGTACAGATTGGACATCCGAAAAAACTACTTCACAGTTAGGGCGGCTAGGAGCTGGAACCAACTTCCAAGGGAGGTGGTGCTGGCCCCTACCCTGGGGATCTTTAAGAAGAGGCTGGATACTTACCTGGCTGGACTCATTTGAGTCCCGTTTTTGTTTTTAGGGTGAGTGGTTTTTGGGTTGTTCTCCCGCCCTGGCGGGGGGTCGGGCTAGAAGATCTATTAGGTCCCTTCCGACCCTGAAACTATGAAACTATGAAACATCAGGACATTTTTTTAGGAAGATGGAGATTTCTATCAAACAGATCTGGCCAGACCCCAGATTTTTTCTATTCATCTAGAGCGATGACAGTACTGAATGCATAGCTGTGAGCGTGAAAGCAGTTTTCACCTCTGCATTTTTAGTTTCTGTTCAATCCCTTGTCTTTTTAGTCAGTATAATAAAAGTGCTGCAGTAAGCAGGGTCAAGTAGGATATGACAGTGAGAAACGTGAAAATGAGACTATAGGCTGTGATTATGGGCTCTAATGTGTGATGAATCCTTTCTAATCACATGATATGAACTAATGTCACCATTTATTATGAAACAACAAAGTGTCCAGCTACAGGAGGAATGAAATGGATGACAACTGCATTTTTAAATGTTTTGTTTAAGCAACTACAGTGCGGTCATTATAGACAACTAGGAAAAAATAAAGTTAAAATAACTGCAAGAGTTTTTAGCCCATTTCGTTGTCAGACTAGTAAATGTTTTCAGTAGAGTGTAAATTCCATATTCTTTACAATCTTGCTTAGTGCATAGATCATCATGTTGTTATTGGTAGTAAGAGGCTAACACTGAACTTGGCTGTTAAGATAAAAGTACCTCACAATATGTTTGAATTATTAGTGAACTCCAAGATTCAATCTTGTTTTAAATTTTAAAAAGCCACAAAAAATAACTGTGTTTATTTTTTCTGTCTTGGCTTATTTGTAATTGCCAATGAGCTAGCATTGTGGTATGTTTCACAACATTTTTCAGGTGATGAGATAATCAGAAGATGATTGTTTCTCAAGGAAAAGTCCACAGTGAGGCATTCCAATATTTTGCTGTAACTCAGAAATTGCAATTAGTGTCCAACACAGCTTGGTATCCAGCACAGGTTCTGGTCCATGACTGACATCAGTGGGCCTTGGTTTAAGTGTAAGGATCCAGCTCTATGTATCAGATGACAAGACGATAATGATCCATCTCAAAACTCAGTCAAGGCCAAAATCACAATGTGGTACATGGAGGAAAATCCCTAGAGCCATGCATGGAACTGTTGGGGTCTGTGGGGCACCACAAAAGTGGTGAAGTCTGCCCACTTCCTGTTTTCTTAGTCATCATGGACATCAACACCATTCTGTCTGTCCCTCAAGCCTGTAACCTAGACATTGTCTTTGACTCAGACAACTCCCTGGGTCCTTGCATCTCAGTTATGTAAAGGTCTTGCAAATTCTTTTTATGTGATGTCTGAATTATTGCAACATGCTTTCCTCTGGACTAAATAAGTGCAGCCTTGTCCCACTGATACCCATTTAGACTGCTGCTCCAAAGATCACTTTCCTAGCCCATCACCTTGACCATATCACCGTTCTCTAAGTCCCCCCTCTACTGGTTCTTCCTTTTTTGGTCACATCAAGCATAATCTTGTCCTCATTCAAAGCTCTTCACACTCTGTCCCCATGCCACCTATCATTCAGTGCTCAGCAATTGGCTGTTACCCCTCAGTGATCAATAGTGCCAGATTCCTTTACCAACTTCTTAAATTTTCAGACAAACATATTCATGTTTCCTCTCATGCTTCCCATCCTGCTTGGGAGAAGCTCTCCATAAACATCTGCAAAGCTGCCTTATTCACTGCTTTCAAATCCCTTCTTCAAAGACTCCTTTGCTATGATGCCTACAAAATACTTGACAACGGTTAGGCTGCCACCAGGCAATGACGGCTGCCTGCCATGCTGAGGAATGCTTCCATTAAATTAGGCTGCTGAGGGAGTTGCCCAAGTATGTTTGTCTTTCTGGCTGTAATTGTTGTGGTAGTGATCTTTGTAGAGATCAGCAGAAAAGAAGAAAGTGGATTTACAGTCACTTTGTGATGGGCACGAGGAGAATAATGAGAGGAGAGTAATGCGTTAATGTTAGGAATAAAACAAGTTGTAATTGACATCCAGGAAACCCCTGACAGGGAGATCTTTTAGGCTGTAGAATAATCTTTGAAGGGAATTATTGGGCATAAGAAAATGCATTGTAGAAAGACACCCTGCTTGGCAGGGGGATGGAATACATGGCCTGAACTCTCTTATTTGGCTAAGAACAGTTGCTTTAAAGCATCACACCTATTCCAGACACAATTATTGTATTTCAGGGTTTGCTTTAGAATTTAATAAAGTTTCTGAAGAGTGTGACTGTATAGCCTAGCTTTGGCCCTCTCCTTATATAAAATGTCACCTAATCTGTTGAAGAATTACGCCTTAAAAACTGGATGTAAAGCTCCACCAGCGTGAATTATACCAGTTTAGATATTGTCTGTCCACTTTCGTCCTGGGGTATCCATTTGTTCAAGGCAAACAGATTATACCTGTTTCTGTGGCATATAATGGTAAGGCACTATAATAGTGCCTAATGCATATAGCTACTGCAGCATGGCCGATCGTCTCCCTGTTCCTGATCCTGGTGTAATTTACATCAGTGTATACAACTGATATAAAGCCCATTGGGTTATATGATCTTCTGTCCATACCTGAGTGAAATAAATAGAAGAGTTTTCAATGATGAGTGAAGGCCATCATTCACTGCTCTTTTTTTTTTTTTTGTGCTACTACACCTTTTAGTAAATTCCACCTTTTTTTGTTGTTCAACAATGTGTTTGTTGAATAGGCTTTGCCATTCTGTACTAGCTGTATGCCTTGAAAACCCTTGATTGGCTGGATAATTGCCAAAGTAATCAAAGCAACTTTGCAATTTTTAAAATACTTTTTGGTTGCATAATGGCCAAATTGATTGAATTAATTTGGGAATTTAAATACATTATTCATGCATCTCTAGTAAAAACTTGATTATAATCCTCCTCATTTACATGCATTCCCAGGTTTCATCACTTTGGCACTGTCATTGGGCATGTTTTGATTCATAGCTTTGTTAGCTGAGGAACCACCCAAATCACATCACACTGCTGCTTACAGTTGGTGCCAATAGCAGAAGTGATCAGTCCAACAGACAGAGAGGCCCAGATTCATCAGTCTGTTCCTAATTGTTCAAGCATTTGGCATGCACTTAAGTGCCAGGGACCTCGGTGTGTTTTGCTGAATATGGATAGACTTAAGCACAAGCTTAAATGGAGAACAAGGTGAATAAGATCAAAACTCAGGTGCAATTTTTTTAAGAGAAACCAGAAGAAAATTAGTGTGCGATTCTGTAAACACATATACAAAGAGTGTTACTTATACAAGTTTACCTATTACTCTGTTATGTGAGAGATTAGGCATGTAGCAGCGTTTATAACATTGGCCCCTAAAGCAGTAACTTTTAAAGGCTTTTCCATCATATGAGTATGTAGTCCAATCCAAAGTATCCTTTATAACCCTCATCTAATGAGGGATCGGATGAAGGTGCTCCAAAGTGAAGCACCTTAGGGAACTTCTGTTCCCTAGGGTCAATTTGTCAGTGCAATTGGGGTTGGGCTGATGCGGCCCCCGGTGCTGTCTGCAGGAAGGGAAGGGGGAAAAGAGAGGGGAAGGGAGCTTTAGGCTTGGGTTTGCCCAGCTGACTGGGGGGGTGGATTGGAGCCTCTCCACCTCATGCCCTTCCCCCCTTCTTCAGCTCAGGCCAGGAAAACCCCAACCTGCAGCTCCCTCCCTGCAGACAGCACCAGAGCTGGGGGAACGGGGCTCAGCCCCAATCGCCAGAAAGGCAGATAGGCTCAATTTCTGCCCCTCTCCCCTCTGACACAGCAGGTGAATGTTGGTTCAGTTGGAGGGGGTCAGTTGCTCTAACTCATGGCACTTTATGCAAAGCACAGTTAGAGCAGGGACCTGAATAGCTGTCAGCACCCTTAATGTTTTATTGTTGCCAGCTTTGGCCATTTTCAAGGGGCCTAGGCCAAGCTGCAGACATGTGGCTAAGCAGAATGCCCCAAAGCCTGTTTCTGAATGACCACAGCATGAGCCTTTGCAGATGTGACAACTAGCTTAGCCAGCAAAGTAGAGGAAGCCATCCATGTCTTGTAGACCCCAGGTTTGCTTTGCTTTGCTTTGCTTTGTTGTTGTGGCAAATTTATTGTCAGGCATGCACAGTTGAGGCCTGATTTAGAAAGACCTGGAAGGAGTGAACTTTTAAACTCCTGACCTATTTTCTTGTAAGTGAGCATGTGCAGTTGGTGATTGAGTTCTGGTGGGAAAGATGGTGTGATTGACAGGTGGGCGAGGCAACAGGCATGAAGTAAAAATGAAAAAATGAGTGAGGTCCTTCCCCTGACTTTTGAACCAGATTTATATTCCTTCAGCTTTACTCAGTAAGTTCTCCTAGTGTGGGCAATTACAGTACTAAACTGATCCAGACATAATTAGAGACCACTGTAATTCAGGCTTAAAGGGATTTCAGAGAAAAGCCTGAAATTTAGCATTTCTCCTGAAGCCCTGGAAAACTGCAATTTGCTTGGAAATGGCCTGAAATAACAGGAGGGGGGAGAGGGAGGGTGGAGAAAAAAGTAAGAAAAGTAAAAAACAAAAAAACCCAACCCCCCCCACAAAAAAAACCAACCAAAAAACCAAAAACTTCCCTGAATGCAGAGAAGAAAGGCAGCAGAGCCCCAGAAACACTGTGGAAGCCCCACGAATTTCCAGGGACAGCCTAGTGCAGGCTGAGCCAATCAATCAGGTTGTTCAATTCTCCTCTTTGGTGGGGAGTTTAAAAGCCCTGCAGAAGAGGTAAATACCCCCTGCCTTAGTGGTTGCAAGCATAGGTATTCCAGGTGCCTGCCCCCACAGCTGGGCATGGGCACAGGGTGCCCTTGCTGCAGGGGTGTCCACCCTCCTGCAAGGCTCTCCTGAGCCCTGTTTTGTTTTGAATTTCCCCTTCCCCTTCTCTGCTTTCCCAGTGAGAGGCATGGGAGAGCCCACCCTGAACAATGTCTGAAATCAGCTCCATGGAGTCCCCCCACCCCCCTGCTGGGGCCTGAATTACAGTGGTCCTTAGCCACAATCTTCATAAGCCTGGCCTATTGTAAAACACAGAATAGAGCCTCTCTGAGCAGTCTCTTCAATTATTTCATGGTCTTGGGCAGAAATCTTGGGATTGTCATACTTCTACAGCCCTAAGTCCAACATCTTCTACTGAAAGGGACAGCCTGTGAGGGGTTAATTGACTCCCATCATGCTGTTGATCCCCCATCACTGCCTGCTGCAGGAGCTGGGGTGTCCGGGCTCCCCCTCCCTTCTCCAGCTTCCATTTCCTCCCCTTGCCTCAGGGGCAGCATGGCACAGCACAGTGTAGACTTCAGGGCTGGAAAAGCCTGCAGCCTGGGCAGGACAGTGCCTGGGAGCATGCTGCCAGGGAGCTGGAGCTGGGGGCTAGGGCACTGCCCACGTGGTGCAGTGCAGCAGCAGGATGCTTGCGTGGTGTGAAGCCCAGGGGGGTCCATGCCCCCACTGATGTGGCCTGTGCAACATGTGGCCTCCTAGCCATGGAGTAGTTGGACAGCCTCATTTTACAGGCCCAGTTAAGACTTTCCTGTGTTTTCACTGGATTGCCATAAAGTATTAGTTCCCATGGGTGCATCTAGGGTTCTAAAAAGGGAATGCAGATAGTGTGGTGCATCATCATGTGTAATTTGACACACACGTTTCCAGTTAAAGAGAAACTGGAAGCTTTACTAATATGCCAGGGACCTGGAGCTATATTATTCAGTTTCAGATCAAAGCAAAAACAAATATAACTGTGTTGGAATGTGCACTAATTTAGTAGATTATATATAAAGTTTAAGAAACTAGGCAAAAAATGGTCACAGTAGTAAATAGCTATTGTTTCATTAATTCTGTAGTCATTACAGTTAAATATACAACTCTTAGGACCCCTCTACATGTGCATGGCAAGAGGCACGATTGTGGGATTGTGCATTAGATCCCATCACACCTTATTGCCAGTGAAGTGGGGGAGCCTGATCCTGGGCTTGCCCTGCACTGGCAAGAAGCAAGTTTCTACAGTTGGGAGCCTCCTCTCAGTTGAGGGGCTCCTAGCTTCAGGGGCACCCTATGGATCCCTGTGGCTGGGAGGTGCAGCTGCTGTGATCTCCCAGTCTAGGGATGAGAAATTGCAGCCACGCACTATGGCTACAGAGAGCTAGCTGGGTCCCAGAACCAGGAGGCAGGCTGCTGGGGCCCAATACCCACTGCAGGACTCAGGGTCCTGGCAGCCATGGAACTGATCATCCCTTCAATTGTGGGATTCCCAGACCTGGCTGGGCATGGTGCACCCTTGCAGCTGGGATCCCGATCAGCTGACAGGGCTCCCAGCCTTAGAGGAGACTCTGCTCCATGTGCAAATCAAAACTGGATAGCAACCAGTTAGAAAGCTAGACATTTCTGAGGTCTAACTTTATAACTGGTTGGACCTTTGTATGGTGTGATAGTTACTTTGCACTGTGAAGGGAGAAGTGCAGTGCAGGAAGGAAACTCTGAAAACCAAAATCAGTTAATACTCACTGTAGGTGTGAGGGAAAGCTCAACTGGGGCAGGGAGCATCCCATCGCAGTTCCAGAATAAGTGCTTCTTTTGCATTGGTGGTGGAAACCCAGAGCCAGCCACTTCTGGCCAGGGTTCAAATTACACTTTGACTTTTGGTGTGGTCTGCAAAAAAATTAAACCAGTTCATTGATTAACCAGTCCACCTAAGTGAAGAAGCAATCTTTTTGGAGACCCCCCCCCCCCTCCAATTTTCAAATCTTACAGGGGGGCTCTTGTCTCTTATGGGGGGGCTCAGTCCCTGTCCCCCCCGAGACCCATCCTTAATTCACACCATGCTTCTGGCCCCAGAAAGGGGCAGTCAGGGAGAGACCATGGTGTCCTAGGGAGGGGAACACAGGAGAGGTCTCTGGTCGGTGCTATCCCGTGGTGACCCACAGGTAGTGAGAGCGTGATGGCTGGCAAGAGTGGTCGGAGGACCACTGAAGAAAACACAGGAGTACAGCTCCAGGGAACTGGATTTTTTGATTCAGCAGGGACTCAATTGGTGGGGCCTAAGGTGAGAGCTGATGCTGATGGACAGCTTCGTGGGGTCAGTGCAAGCAGCACAAATTCTCTACAGTGAAGGACAGGACTTCCCATGGCATAGGTGGATGGCTTGCCCTACAGGGGATGTCGGAACTGCAGGTGAGTCTGCTAAAATTCACTGATGTGGTTTTGATGTTTTGTTTTGGAGAAATGCCAAGAGGAAAGGGATCCTGATTATAAAGCCCAACTTGCTCCAACAGAGGAAGTCAAGATTAGGAGGAATTGATTTGTGGACAGAGATGGTTTTCCTTGCAGGAGTTTCCATGTAACTTCAGACCTCAGATGTTCTCCAGAAGGTAATTATGCTCAGGCACACCATGAGGTTGGTGGTTGTCTATGAAGCTGAGAATTGATTTGAGCCAATTGACTTGCGGACCCTTAATGAATTAATTAATGTTGACCGAGTTACGGACTTTGAATAAACTAGGAGTTGATCTGAACCTGTTAAACCATGGATCTTTAGTGAATTAATTTCAGAAAGATTTCTCCCCGAGTTCAGCCCAGTAGAGGGGCACAGAGTTTAATGTCTTTATATGCGTTTATATAATCTAGCTTGGACAGCTGCATGTGTAGTCATCCCAATCACATATGAGAAGGTGACTATTCACAGCATGACATACAATTGCACAGCATGACAACCCAAATATATAACAACCAGGAGGTGGTAAGGGTGGAGTATAAGGGGAGGTGGACCCCACAAAGGAGTCCTCCAAGGGGCAGGCCAGGACTCCCATCAGCTGACATAACCAACTCCCAATGTCAAAAGATACAAAGATGTGGCAGGAGAGGGTGTAATACTGGAGATCAGCAGTGGTGGCACTGACTTCACACTGATGATGTACTCCAGCAGGACATCAGGCAGGAGTGGGCCAAGGCCATATTGCACATACTTCTGACATGCACAAGTAGCTAGTTTCAGTTAGCACAATACCTGTAATGGGAAGAGGGGACTTATTCAAATTCATAAAACAAAATCTAGTTTTCTTGAACATCTTGACAGTGCCTCCAGTACTTCACTGTCAGTCGTTTCTACACCTGAGTTAATATTACTACACCCGAGTTAAGGTTTTTTAGCTAGAGCTAAAAACAGTCTGCAGGGCTGTGAGACAGAAGAGAGAATTTACCAGGAATGGCTAAGAGATAGTAACATTGCAGAAGAAAGGCTAGTTTGGATAGTGGAATATCATGGCAATTGAAAAGGAGAGAGTTTCCTTAAAACCTATGGAATGAAGAGACATTAGCAGGAAAGGGTAGTTGATAATGGACCATGAAGTCGATTGGCTCAGCACTGCCTGAATAGAAGTGTGGCTGCCCCTCCCAGACAGTTGGCTTCAAAGTTTGGGTAGAACAGAAATCAAAGGGAGATGCAACTGCACCACTGCACCCCCTTAGTTCCTTCACTGAGTGTTCCTCAAAACTTGAAATGCATTCATTTAAGCTAAAGAGTTGGAGAATCTTCCAAACATAGAATTCTGTTCAGCTCTGGAGCAGTTTCTCAAGGAAAATGTAATAAGCCCTTTTGACAGGGAAATTTAACACTAGAAACTGTATATCACTAGAAAATGTGGCATATGGGGATATATGGGGAATAATCGTAGAGTGACGGAGGGTTAGAGGATGTAAAGTGTATGTAAGGTATGTAGAGTGTGTGAATTCCTTTCATCTCCATTTTGGAATTCTTTGATATGATCCCTCTATTTTCCTTAATAATATGGTTATTGCAGGAGGCATCAGATGACACTATTAAACACAGTCTTACAAATTCCTTTTCTTGGTGTGTAAGCATATTAGTTTTCCTAAAAATGTTAGTAATTATTGTTCTGTTGCTCCGGATTGTCTATGGGAAGCTGTGGTAAGCATCGTGAATGTTTGCTCTCTGTTAATCACTCTATAAGAGCCTATTCTTAAGACAGAGGTGCTTCCTGGGAATTTGACTCTATAGTGCAGTAGTTCTTAACCTTTTTAGACTCAGTGCAGCCTCATTAGACTCAAGGTAGCCTTTTCACTTGTTTCTTGACTATTAAACAATAATAGAGAAATTCTTCTGTTGCAAAGAACTCAGAAAGACAATGGCACCCTGGTTGAAGATTGCTTCTCTAGTGCCTGGGATCACCTGAATGTCATTTGTGACCCCTACTGTTCCATGTATGTATAAATAAAACAAATTACATTAAGAATATACCCAGACTCTGCATCACAGATTTCTCCTATAACCAGAAAGAGACTATGCAAGATCCTGATGTCTGCTGCTACTTAGTAAGGACGACAGTATTTTTTTTAGTGTCATATTAATGCCTTAGTGCCCCAACCAACAGCAAGACCATTTTATACTTGTTTGACTACAAATGCATTGGAGGAGAGAACCAGAGTTTCAAGGTGATTGCAGTCTGAGAAGACAAGATATTGAGGAAAAGGAAATATAGTTATTCCCATTTTACACCTGAAGTTGTCTCCTGTGTGTCAGTCCAGTACCTCAACCAAAACCCCACCTTCTTTTCTGAGTAAACAGTGAGCTTCCACAGATATATTTTGTTGTCACCTACAAAAGCCAAATCAAGCACAGTATAGGTTACATGACCAGGAGGTTCATCAATGAGTGGTCAACATGGAGAATTTCTTTCCTTGGGGCATGGACAAAAATCAACAGTTTGGGTCAGGTGTTCCCCTCCAAACCTGCAACAAGAGTGAAGCTTCACAGGAAATTTGACATATTTATTCTTGTGTAGTTCTCTCTTTTTTTCTCTCCTCCAAAGACAAGATTGCCAAGGATTTAAAAGCCAGTGGATTCTCTAGGTAGCTAATGGAACCTGCCTTGGCTCTTCTAAGTTGAGATCATTTATATTGACACTGTGTTCTCAGAATGAAAGAACCCCTCATTGATGCCTTACTTTGGATGCGAAGTGGTCCTGGACAAACTTACGAAGATTCTGATATATCCAGGGGGACTACACATTTCTCTTGCAGGGGGGTAAACTTAATAATCTCATCAAAAGGTCTTTTTTACCTCTAAGATGTGTGACTCATGCATGCAGATATTATTGGTGTCTGGGTATACTCCAAAATATGTTTGTGGCAGGAAAGGTCTCTATAGAGGCAGCCCCCTAGAGACAAATTATGGAATCTATTTACTAGTAAATATAATGGGAATAATGAGCCAGGAAACAAGCAACAATAGTGAAGAAAACGGTTAGGAAAAGGTTACATTAGAAATGTATTGCCCAGAATGATCATAAGATCAGAGAGGCAAGGATTTCTTAGAGCGATATATTTTATTGGACCAATTGCATAGTTGGGATAGAGTTAGGTAAGCTTTTGAATGGAAGACATTCTTCATCAGGTCTGAGCAGTAAAAATCAGTACAATGAGCATGAGACCTTCATCAATTTAGTAGTGGATGGGTTGGTATTGACCTGGAAGGGTGTGGGCAGTGGGGTCCCGCAGGGCTCAGTCCTTGGACCAGTACTCTTCAATGTCTTCATCAGCGACTTGGACGAGGGAGCGAAGTGTACTCTGTCCAAGTTTGCGGATGACACAAAACTCTGGGGAGAAGTGGACACACCAGAGGGCAGGGAACAACTACAAGCAGACCTGGACAGGCTGGACATATGGGCAGAAAACAACAGAATGCAGTTCAACAAAGAGTAATGCAAAGTGCTGCACCTAGAGAGGAAAAATGTCCAGCATACCTACTGCCTAGGAAATAACCTGCTTGATGGCACGGAAGCGAAAAGGGATCTTGGAGTCCTAGATGAACATGAGTCGTCAGTATGACGAAGTCATCAGAAAAGCTAATGGCACTTTATTGTGCATCAGCAGATGCATGACGAAAAGGTCCAAGGAGGTGATACTTCCCCTCTATCGGGCGCTGGTCAGACCGCAGTTGGAATACTGC